>NW_025091285.1:0-28114 GCF_018340605.1 Aspergillus pseudoviridinutans
CGGGTCCCCACAGCTACGCTCGTACTCAAATCCATCCGAAGACATCAGGATCGGTCGATGGTGCGCCCCACGAGGGGGCTCCCACCTCCGTTCGCTTTCACTGCGCGTACGGGTTTGACACCCGAACACTCGCGTAGATGCCGGAACCACCTAGGCACGGAGGCAGACTCAACAGTGTATGCTGCTGAGCTAGATGGAATCCGCATGGCGCTGCATACTGCTGCTGCTAGAACATCAAGCCCCTGCTTGCTTACCATCTTCACTGACAGCCAGGGCTGCCAGGCTGCCATCCAGGCAGTGCAGAACCCACGCCACCCCTCTGGCCAATACATTCTGAAGGCGATATATAGAAGCGTACGGGCCCTAGGGGCACGCGGGAACCCCCGGAGAACATAAAGATACACTGAATCCCTACCCATGTGGGCGTGGCGGGAATGAGGCTGCAGATGAGGCAGCGAAGGAGGCTGCCGCACAAGGTGGTGAGGTTGAATTAAGCTCTGCGGGGCAGCCGGAACAACCAATTATCTGGCTTGCTGCGGTAGCTAAATGGGCTGTTCGCCAACGAACCCAGCAGCGCTGGAAGAAACAGTGGGAGATGGAGAAAGGGGCCAAGCTGACATGGCGGATGATCAAGGCCCGTCAGAAGAATTTAGGCCTATATAAAGGTCTGCCAAAGCCGCACACATTGATCATTATCCAGATGCGGACCATGTGGATCGGTCTGCAACACTTCCTCTTCAAGATCAAGGCCCACGACACGGGCCGGTGCAGCTGCGGAGAGGAGTCCCAGGTCCCTAAGCATGTTCTCCTGCAGTGTTCACTCCATGTAGAACAGTAGAAGCCTGCAGGAAGATGATTGCTAAGCTACACGACGTAGAGGGAATCCAGGGGAAACTATCCGATTACGACGCGCTTGTATCTAACCCGCAGGCGATCTGCTACATCGCCGAATTCATGCATCAAACAGGCCTGCTCAGCCAGTTCCGCCACGCAGAACTGGGGAGCCGATGGAGCAGGACCAGGAACATGGAAGCCTCCTACAAGGCTCTGGAATATATGTGGAAGACGATGGTTAAATGGACCACCACGCAGCTGCCTAGAAAGGGTCTTCCTAGGCGTGGAATCGCGCTACGCTTGGAACGATTACACAGCATGAGGTGGGATAGGTATCACACCAGATGGCGTAGGGGAGACGCGGCCAGGTGGCAGGCTGCTTTAGTTGTATAATCTGCTTTCGATGTGGCTACACGCCAATTTCTTATGTCTTCGCTGCATTTGTGGGCTTTATGGATAGGCGTTCGGATACTAGATTCCTGCTTCATTGGTGAAGCGCCTGCATAGCTAATCACTTCAATAGATAGGCTACATCAGGTTAATAGAATCTTGATTGATTGATTGATTGATTGAATAATCAATCACTATACAGGAAGGCGTCCCTGATCTTAGGCAAATCTACGATATAGCCCAGCTCTGAGGCCGTGATGTACTTCAAGATCTTCTCCGCAATCTCGGGATACAACACGGTCGCGTCCATTTGCTACTTCTCCTTCGTCTGGAAGGACGTGGACATGCGGATGTCCACACGTTCGACCATGGTTGAAGACGTCATCAGTGCGGCGACCACTCGTATTAAGCTGTTCCTGGGCGCATCTAAGGCTCTCTGCCAGTCCTTTTGCCAACTGTCACCCGTTCATCCCTCCTTGTGATCGCGGTGATGACGGTTTGACGTTGATCTACGTGCGCGAGCTGCCCCTCGGCTTTAAAATCTTGACACTGAACGCGATCTGGTTCTAATTCATAAGCGTGATGATGCCATGTTCCCCTTCATACTCTCGGAGCAGAGCTAACCTCGGACAGCATCGCCTTCAAGCATATAGATGACCCCTTGTTCATAATATGACACATCGTCGCGTACGGATTAATCTTTCTTCTTGCGGTAGCTACATGATCACCCCGTGCCCGTATTTTAAAGACACAATTGTAGTTACACAATGTCGGCCTCACCATGTCCTTCAACCGTCCGAGTCGTACGCGGCCTGCCGCTGTTCCGACCACTTACTCATGCGGAATCTACCTGACGGGCAGGCTGTAGTCATGTCTACTAATCACATACCTCAGTCCGTGCTCTTGGCGATGCATGCTATGTGCATGATCAGGTGTGCGACCCTGGGCAGCAGCAGGTAGAATTTGTTGAGCGCCTTCGCGTGGTTGAACGCAGCGTTAGTGTCAGTTGTCTCCAGGAGCTCACCGCCTCGTACATGACATTGATTAACTCCATCTGCAACTAAGAGGCAATGTTCCTGCAGTAGACGTAGTACAAGATCCCATCCACGACAATGGATCTCCTCGAGACGGCGTTGGAATGAGGGCATGGACCGGCATAGCAGGCTGAAGGACAGACAATTGGCAGGAACGGGATACCACAGCAGGCAGGCTTGCGGGTGCATAATAGAGGGGCCTTAAAGGCTTCATACAGGGCGGCAAGGATATACAGGGTGGCAAGGATGGTCAACAAAGGAATAACGAAGCAAAATAAAAGTTGAGAAAAACAAAAACATACAACAGCCGGGATTCGCTGGTGGTCACCCACCCAACTACTAACCGGCCGGCGTGTGGCTTAAGTACGGCTGAGCGGACGGGAAGCCCTGTTCTCCACACCCTATGGTCGTATGTATCTGAACCATGTTCAAATAGACTTATATGGCCCCCGGAAATAGGTGAGCGCTGCTTTAGAGTCGCGCTCGCGCGATGTAGGGTGAGAACGCCGAGTGCTATATAGAAAGGGTGAGAAGTCAGGTGATAATCACCCTGATTCGCGACCGCCACATTGGGTTCCCTCGGCAGAAAGTCATCCCTGGTCCACACGCAGTCATCTTCGACCACCACCACAGCTGTAAACGCGTCGGCGGCCGTGGCCTCATAGTAGTCCGGCGGCAAGTCAGTCCATGACTATGTTCCTAGATGACGCAGATGCAACATATTCTACGCGACGCATACGTGAATACGGAGACGTGCATGGATCCCTTTCGACCATGGGCTTGGCCTTGCTCCCATGCTCGGTCTCAAACAATGAGAATGTACGGGGTCACAAAAAAGCTCAGGAACGTAGACAAGGACTTAGCCTGGGCTGGGTCAACCTCGCGAGCTGGAACGATCTCGAGGAGATGATCGGGGATGAGCCCAAGCACGTGAGCAACATCTCGTTCATGTTGATGAATGAGGGCTTGCGCATGGTCGTGACCGCATACCCGCACATTCCCTTGTTCCTGGATACCATCGAGAACATCGACGCGGACAACCCTGGCTCCGCGGTGGCGATCGTACTCTCGCAGTCGAACGTGTTATGGAAGAGGCCTGTCGAGGAAGAGGTGGTGACGTTAGCATCACCGTCAGGGACGCGTAACCGTCCATGAGGTCACGAACATCACTACTTTTGGTTCAACTCTTAGTACAGGCTCGCTCGGATTGAACTTCCCCTGAGATGTAGGCATCAGGTCGTAGAACTTGCTCGCCCTCACTGGTAGCGGATGGTTGGAGGCGTCAAAGAAGAGGAAGGTGTTAGATGCTCGTGCTATGGGAGGTGAGAGGGGACGCGGCGTTGCGCAGGCTCGATATTCTCGTGGGGTCGTGAGCAAGTCAGAAAGTGCTCGACGGCGCGTGTATGGAGCGGGAATAGAGGGCAGAGATTCTTTGGCTTTCTTCTCGAAACGAGAAACATGTTGCATGCAAAGATGTTTCATATCTTTCAGGCCACTCTCACAGACATCCATGTAGCAGTGACCAAGGTCGTTGGTTGACATAAGCCATGGATTGTCAACGATCCCGTTACCACATCTGGAACCATTTGGAGTTGCTTCATGACGAAGTGTCTGGTTTATCACTCAGCCAGAATCTCAACGAACAACTCGAGGACACTATGATATGATTTTTTTTCGCTGACTATGGTTAGCTCTGTGCTGCGAAGTATCGGCGGAATACGTCCGACTCTCATGTAGTGCAATTACTACGTCCGCGAAGACATGACTCAGGAGCCTGCTGGAGATTTAAAGGGTTGTTCATGTGCCATCCCCGCTGAACCGCTACGGCCAAGCCTGCAATGGCTCTGTCGTTTCACAGCCGCACATTTACCACGAAAGCTCTCGCCATTGCGTACATTTGGGACGTCACATGACCTGTACCGTCGTCGAAGACCAACATCTTCAGTGGCCAAACCTAAAACGTCGCGGAACGGGGCTCGCTACTTCTGTTCGACAGAAAAAAAAAGCTGTCGAAAGAACGAGGAAAAATAAAAGACTGGCCCGAGCCGCGGATCGAACGCGGGACCTCTCGCAGATATGCTTGGGTAATCCCTAAGCGAGAATCATACCACTAGACCACCCGGGCGATGATTGGTGGAGTCGACCTTTTCTTTTAACCTATATGCCAAAGAAAATAGCTTGAAAAAGGAGGCAACGCTGGGCGCAACAAAAGGACAGCATTGGACTCCAAACCAGTGTTAAACCAGACAAACAACCCATATGTGCTACTCCTGCACCAAAATGCACTCTGAAACCTGTAGCACATCGCCACATCCTGTTATGTGGATCGCAACTCAATCGAGGAGTTCTCTACAAGACCCAGTCGACTGAAGCATGCGTTCCCTGTGGCCGTTTTATAGGTTCCTATTTCCCCAGTCGAATAATCAGTCCCCTCAGTGGCTTCTGGATTTAACGATGCGGCCCGGTATGGAGGATTTGAATCCATGAGGGGTTGCATTGATGGTGTGGTATTCAATCGTAGTCAAGTGCACACTTTATGCGCGCAAGTCCTGAACATACATGCATCAAATATATATATTAAGATCCCGACAAGCACAGGACACGCACGACCGTATAAGGGACGTTATTGCACATACTGAGCGTACTCTGACTGCCCAGTCGATCATGGACTTTCGACCAAGGATATATTCTGCTATTTATACGCTCCTCTGACAGCCGTGCGAATGGGAAGTCGTTGCGAAGCTGACCGAGCATCGGCAGAGGACTATGAAGAACAAACAGCGACAAGCCGAGTTCGCTAATCAGCAATATCATTGTCGCACACACTTACTACGCATGGAAGCTACAGATCAAACTTCCCTTGTCTTTTGCTCAAGGATCGAGTGCAGGTCGGCTGGACGAAAACAGGACGAAAACAGGACTGTTCTTTGGCCTCAAGCCTTCGATCAGCGCTATGGACCACATGACGACCTTCACACTCATATTCTAGCTTTATGTTCAATATTACGTCTGCTGCTATGTCTCTGGTACATTTTTGAATTAGGCGAAGTGTATCTCTCCAAGAAAGGTAGGTGGACAAGGTGGAGATGATCGCATTTGGGGTGCTTCATGCGAAACGCTAGTCTCATCACATTCTATATAAAATGCGCCGAAACAGCTCCATGAAGGATTCCGGGACGGCGGATCTAACCATCACTCCGTGAGGACCCCTAATGTAACGGAGTATGTGAATTGGATCCTTTGTCCGCAATCAACGTTCCAAATCCCAACCTGGAAATTCGGGCCCAGCGATCACTTCGCACGCGACTGAAGTTGGAGTGGATCGATTAAAAATGGTCTTTCGTACTGTAATAATTTCCTATAGCCAATTATAGTCTAAGAGGAGACCTCCTCTGCCTTCAAGTACTGCGGTAGAGCTCAGTGCGACCGTGTGCCCACGACCGAAGCCAAGTCATGCGGCCACCACCTCTCTCCTTCGTCTCAGAGCTGCGTCCATCAAACCTAATTGTACGACGAGAACGAGTCTCGGAGAACTGGTTATGTGGATATACAATAATATATTCTACGGATCCAACCTGAATTGGTCGTATGCCAGACGGTTTATCTCGCTGCTTAATTTCTACTCGTTCGAGAGCGTCAGAAGTCCTTTGCAGATGTAACACGACAGCGAAACAAGTGGGTTGTTTGCCTATTACTTTTGCAGCACTATTTGGCTACCCACATATCTTTCCAGATCGGAATGGCCCTCGTCTGTTATCTTCCTCATCGCAGCTTGCCGACCGCGGAGATCTGCCAAGGTGACGGATTGACCACGAAGCGGAGGTTGACGATAATACTGGCCGCCTGATTGGAGATCATCGAATGGCCAAGATTTGACGCGAGGGACCTTGTGAGCGTTATCGCAATCTCGAAGCGCGCAGTAGACATTCAAAACGTTCGGTCCCGCGCACATTGTCTCTCATGATTGTCAGGGACGAAGGCAATGACTGAAAAAGCCACGGCGTTGGTCCAGTCGATCCGCGGCTCTCAACGATCGCTCGAATTCACCAATGACGAACATTTGGAGACGTTTTGGGTTGCAGTGCGACGACACTGGCCTGCAGTGACTTGGGGATTGCTTATGAATCTGGTACGTGAGGACTGGGACATTCGTGGCATTAGGATGATCAGGCTGACCTGACAAGCGACCGTTCTCAAGGGCATTGTAAGCATCTCGGCAATCGTGTTAATAATCCTCTCTGACCTCMCTAGGACGGAAGTATCGTGCGCAGCATAGTGCATAGTCGGACTGGACGTCTTTAAGCGAACCTACGGCTACCAGCATGAAGGAACACACATCATCGCCGCCCCGTGGCTGTCGGCCCTCAACTACGCCACGCTCCTCGGCGCCATCATAGGAGCTCTCCTGTCGGGACTGGCCTACGATCGCTTCGGCCCACGCGTGATGATCACCATCTGCTCAGGCCTCTCCACTGGCTTCATCTTCGTCCAGTACTTCAGCCACACGCCCGCCCAACTGTTCGTTGGCGAGCTGGTGAACGGCTGCATCATCGCCTTCTACCCGATGTGCGCCTCCGCGTACGTCGGCGAGGTCACCACGCTCGTGCTGCGCGGGTTCATCGCTACAATGACCAACCTCACCTTCTCGATTGGTTCGCTCATTGCCTCGGGGATCCTCAAGGGCACAGCGGCCATGGACACCACGTGGTCGTACAAGATCCCCATCGCGGCGCAGTGGGCGCTCCCGACGGTCATGCTGCTTCTGGTCACCTTCGTCCCAGACTCACCGTACTGGCTCTGTAGCAAGGCCGGGACGACGCCGCGACCGTGTCGCTGCGTCGGCTGACCACCGCACCTGGGGCCGAGGTCTACGTGGCTCGCAAACTGGCGCATATCTGGGAGACGTTACGGCTTGAGGAACTTCCAGGGCGACTGAGCGATGTATCGGGAGTGTTGCCGCGGACCGAATCCCCGCCGGCTGGTGACCTGCGTGATGGCGTACAATATGCAGGCGTTCACAGGGAACGTTTTTTTCATCAACTACGCCGTGCATTTCATGGAGATGGCGGGGCTGGACGCCTCGCATGCGTTCTCGATGAACATTGGTCTGACGGCGATCGGGCTGGTCGGGACGTGCCTCTCGTGGTTTCTGGTGTCGTACATCGGCCGTCGGACAATGTATTTGTTCAGCTGTGCGACGTTGATGATCATGCAGCTCGCGATCGGGGTGATCGATCTTGCTCCGCGCCGGACGAGTACGATCTGGGCGCAATGCGGACTTATGCTCGTCTGCAATTTCGTCTACGATCTGACGCTTGCTCCGTTCTGCTACGTGCTGCTGGCGGAAGTCTTTGTTGATGAAACTCCGTGGGCTGACCATCGCTTTAGCCACCGTCACTCGCTACGTCTGGTCAATCGTCTTTGCAGCTGTCATTGCCTACGCCATGAACGAGGACGAGGGGAATTGGAAGGGCAGATTGGAGTTCCTCTTCGCGGGGATGAGTCTGTTGTGTACAATATACTGTTTTCTGTGTCTCCCGGAGACTAGGGGGAGGGCCTTTGAGGTGGCGCAGGGGAGACATGCAGCTGAGTGGCAGGCTGCTTTAGTTGTGATTTCTACATTCTTTTCGATGTTTCTTATGTCTTCGTCTGCATTTGTGGGTTATGGGATAGGCGTTTGGACACTAGATTCCTGCTTCATTTGGCGAAGCGCCTGCATGGCTAGTCGCTTCTATAGACGGGCTCTAACAGGTTAATAGAATCTTGATTGATTGATTGATTGATTGATTGATTGATTGATTGATTGATTGATTGAGGGCCTTTGGGGAGTTGGATATCCTGTTTGAGAGGACGGTTCCAAGTCGAAACTTCCCGCGCTATAAAGTCGGAATCCAGATACATTTGGAATAAGAAGCTAACAAGTAACAACACACTTGCAACAAGTTTACATCTTCCTGAAAACGACAATGGTAAATATCAATGTAGCACAGACCCGAGAACCCCGAGCAGTTTTTGGAACAGCAAACAAGCAAGACAACAACCATTAGTCAAGAGAAATAATACGACAGAGTCCAGGAGGGTAAGCTGAAACACAAGCAGAAAGAACAAGCGGAAAGAACAAGCCGCTACTCAATAATATTGCGGCACTTGCAATTTGAAAATTGGGAATATGAAAGCAGAAGGAAAGAGAAGAGGAAAGGAAAAAACGAAAGAGCCTTGGTCCTCCGGTATAATTGCGAACCCGCAACTCTTCAACTCAGCCCTGGCCTACGCGTCCGACTCAAATCCCTCCCCCGACGAGTCACTAGTGTACGAAGCGTCCGTCATGTTCGACGTGCCCGAAACCTCTGAAACGTCCGAATCATGCGAAGAGTTGGAGGAATCCGAGACTGACGCGTCGGAATCGCTCGGTAAATCCGACGACACCKATGAGTCGATTTCATTCTTTACTCGCGAACTATCCTGGAGTCTGAGGCGCCGCTTCAACACGTCTTTGCGGGCACGGAGCCCMCAAAGCAAGTTCTTAGTCTTGATAATTGACGCTCTAACCCGCTTAAGGTCCCTTTCCTTGAGAAGCTTGCTGGACCCTCGCAGCGTTCGGCCTTTTATCTTCACACAAGAGGACTGCTTGGTGGCCCGAGGAGGTGAATGGACCACGACAGAAACTTCGGTTCGGCGTCCTTTACGAGACAGGGCTTCCGACTCGGCTTTGCGTTCACGCTGACGTTCCCTTTCTCGCTGAACCCGTTCGAGTTCTTCCTGCTTGATAACGGCAAGCAGCCCGCCGCGCCGAGCGATTTCCCTGGACTTTAATCAGCATGTGTACCAGACGATGCGTCGAAGGCAGTCCACTTACATCGTCTTCTTAGGATCAACCCAAGCGCCTCCTCCGTTTGCTTGAAACTTCCTGCGCAAGGAGCACTCGGAAGGGCGCTTGTAATGAATGCAATTCGAGCACGCATAAGAATAAAGTGCTCGATTTTTGTAAATGGGTGCCACCACGCACGACTGCCACACGCCTTTGCTACTGCTGCAGCGTGAACAGGAGTCAGCCTCGGAAAGCTTCTCTCCCCGCTGGTGCAACAGCGCCGCTGATCGTTGATGCGGTTCTGTAACAGGTGCTATGACTGGCCTCCCGCGCGTGTTCGTTGACCAGTCCTCGTTGAAGTCACGGGTTTTATCAAGCAACTTGATTGCACATTTGTCTGCCGCCTTTTCAATAGGGCCCATGAACTCTAACAGTAGTATGTCTGTATCAGTTGACGCGCTTCGGCAGGTCGGATCAGCCGGGAGAACTTACCTTTGCGCGCTTCCTTTAGGGCCGGGCCACGGTTCTTATTAAAAGGCCTGCGCACGGAAGTCATTTTTGTGAAGAAGCAAAAAGGAAGGAAAACGACGAATTCTACGAGTAAAGATGGAATTCGGGGAGAGGAGACGAGAGATAAACGAAGAGTAAGCGAGACAGCAGGGGAGGAGGCCTAAAAGAGTGGCAGATAATGCTTGGGTTGGTAATCAAGAAGTAGATTTCGAGGAGGCAGAAGGGGACTATTTAAGCTTGCGCGAGGAGAATGTGGGCAAAAGATCACGAAGTGTTCTGAAGGATTGAACCTCAGAAACTGAGGGAAGAGGGCCTACTAGCACTCTCATGCTGGTAAGATTGCTCCGTCATATTTGCTTGCGGATGGCGGGAGGCTGGAACCGCGAAAGAAGCCTGATCATTTCTCACATCGTTCGAATTTTGCCCTTTTCGAGAGAATACGGGCTGTCAAAATTACCGCCCCTGCACTCTTCAGTATCGCCGACAATCATTGACGGAGCGTGCTTTGTACCTGCAGGGTGCGTGATCGAGCTTCGAGCCGGGCGAATAGGCGAATGATCAAGCTCCCGATGACACAAGGTCGGAGTCTCGAATTATCATGTCAAACGATTTACCCCTGTTCATTGTATTATTCTCACGACATGCCGCTTGCTGAATTGCCCACTATGGACCCACTGCTCGTTGCTTTTTGCACCCACACCATCCCGGATCTATTCCTTGAACAGGGACCCAGGTGGTTTCACTCGCTACTGACTGTAGCTGCATCTCCAACCGAAGCTCCGATCGGCCCCACTATGCTCAGTGCGAACGTATTATCGAGTCGGCAATTAGGCCTTTGGAGTGCGGACACTGTGAGAGGACAATCCCCACGGCTCTGGCCGATGACAGCAGAATTCAGAAACAAAAGGCCTGTGCAATCTAGCTTGCGTTCCTACGCTTCCGAGTTCTGGAACAGTAATCCGTAGTCACCTTAATGGTGTCCTCGACTGACTCCCTACTGCTGGCTCGAAGCCACATGGGCTGGAATGAGACTCACAGCAATCCCTCTTTGTGCGTCGTTGAGAACGAGCCAAGCGACATCGATTCTGGAAAGATCAGCGAGAGACCCATTTGGCAGCGGAAGTCCAGACGTTCCCCGGACGCTACAGAAGTTGACGTATCTCTTTTCTCTTCGGGAGTGAGCTCCAGCCCCAGTCCCCTGACAAGGACAAGGATCGTGCAAGATGAAAGTACACATAGGATTGCGCGTTAGTGATGCAATTCAACTAGGAAAAGACATTGCACTGAACAGGTACTGTTTGAAGGGTTGATTGTTCGCTGGAAAAACATGTCAAATCTCTAAGCGCTGCAGCAATTGTAGAAGCCAGCTTGCTCCAAGACAAACGACGGTGTGAAAAACCTTTTCCTGCAGGATGCATTCCCTCCTAGTGCTGCACCTCCTGCTCTCCGAAGACCCCACCCCGTTTTGACAGATCTATCATCTGTCCCACGAGATAATGCTGCACAATCCCTGAATCCTCCTTTTTCGATCATTCGCCGGATCTTTTATTGATTCAAGCTGATCTGCAGCAAAACTGTATTTTACCAAGCGCGCACGCGACGCGTTTAAGCGCGTTCCGTCACCTCTCTGGTCATCACCTTCACGATCACCAGACTTCTTCTCGTCATTGGGCCCTTTCCATGGCTGATTCTGCAGTTTCTGATTCAGACTATCGATTCCCAGCCTCATCAATTTCCAAATAAACCTCGAAGAACTCGGCCTGGCCTGATGTTGTTTGCCAACTTGTCTTTGAGGCCAATCGGGTCGAAAGAGATCTTCCGCGGTTGAGGCAGCCGACGAGGCAATGGCCATCGCAGAGCTGTTTGACGGCGATCGGGAGCGACAAGTGTAGCATTCCACAAATTAAGTCGCCGATCACAATGTTGTATGTGCTGGAATTTCCCAAGCCTGGTGGACCGTAGCTGGAGCGGATGGGTCATGAACAAGTTGTGCGCTTTCGTTCTTGGTGACTTGATGACGATTCCTTCCCTGGCATCACTCTGTCGCCGAGGACAGATTTCACGGCTCCGTTGGTACTTGGCAGTCCTTTTCCTTCCTTCCTCTCCTCTCCGTCTTCTTATTCACTCTGAGCATCTGCGTGGAATCTCATTCGCCAATGTTTCTTTGCCCCGTCTCCTGTGTCGTGCCATGCTGCTCCTTGGAATGTCTCCATCGTTATATGGATCCAAGCCCTCTTCGCTTCCAATGTCTCCACGGCGTGTTTGACTCGTGGTGAGCTTCGGCAACCTCTACTCTCATGGATGTGCCTGGTTTCGTTCAGGTTTGCATCCTGCCCACTGAGCCTCTGGGAAATCCTACAAATCTGCGATCAGGCGTTCATCTTGTACTCTTTTTTGTTCGAATCATCACAGGGGCCCACCCTCTCCTCTTCTATAATGCTGTTTGCTAATCTTCGTCTTGGTACAGGGGTTTGCATCCATCGACCCTTCCTTTGCACGAATTCCCGTCGGTGATCCCTAGAACAGGTCTTTCCCACTTCTTGCACTTATCCACACTTCGGTCAATCTTTCCTGTTGATGGTGACGGATGGAATGACTGCAGCTCTCCAGCGTGATCGTGGTCAAGTATGATGGGAGCAGGTGATTCTGTATAAATGCATCCGCCGTACAGTTGAAGCTTACGGGTGAGTAAAATGAATGCTCATAATCAAGACCCAGATCTAACGGCTACCAGTTCCCTCTTAAGGTCGATTAAGCGCTCGAATAGTTGGATCTGTGTCTCTTGGCGGAAGAAAATCTCCCCTCTCATCTCGGTATTCCAGGGATTCTCCTTGTAACACTCCCATTGTTCCCTGCATACCTCCCATTTCATCTCGTTAATTGCTCTGTCGTCACCTCGATATCTCGTTGTGATCAGGTGCAACAATTCTCCCTCTTGGGCGCGCAATGCTATAGCAGACAGGCTCGACAGAATATCTGTATCCGGGAGATCAATGTCATAGAGGTCAACATGGTATGTTCGAAACCCGTCGGCCTTTGTTTGTTCCCACCGATAAGACTGGTCCAAGAGGCCCAGTTTGCGCACATATTCCGGTCGGTCGAAGTGAGGCCGAGCCTTCGGATCCCAGGCTAATCGGAGCAGAAGGTCGATCACATGAGGTGGACGGATAAGGGATCGCAGATCGTCTATAAACATACCCGTGTAGTCATCTTCGAGCGCTTCGTGAAAATCTGGTTCCAATTGAGAGGGATGACTTAAGCCCTCCATGTGCGAAACGTATAGATCGAGAGGAGAAAAACCATGAGGCGTAGCAGACTCCGGCGCCACCTCGATCCAGTCGGCAACAGTTCCCGAGTGGTCAAATATTTTGCTCACCAGGAAGTGCCACACAAAGTCCAGAATCTCAAAAATGTCCAGCTTCTCCTCCAGGGAACGTTGTGAGTTGTCAGCCCATCGATTGTAGACTTTCCTTTCCCACCGTTTGAAATCCCTCTCCGTTTTGTGCTTGGAGACCCGGATCACCCAGGTCAACTCCACGGCGACCCAATGGGCCGTGAGAGCACGGTAAAATCGCTCGTAGGCCCGCTGCTTCTCTTGCAGCGGAAGTTGCGCAAAGGAATCGCAAATACCTTTAGTAGATGATCCGGCGGTTTCTGGAGAGCAGTTCCATGATGTCCCCCAGTCCGCCAGATACGACGAGCGAACGGACTTTTTGCAGTAGAGATCAAACAATACCTTCATTGCATGCCATCTGGTGACGATTTCCGCCACGACCAGCGAAGACGCGAGGAGGTCTCTCGACGGTTCATGAAACGACTTGACCATGTCCGTGTTCGGTCGGCCGGACATTGGGAGCCGCGGCTGTGTAGCGTAGATTTCTGCGCATTCCGCATGGAATTGCATCAGATAAGAGAGCTGGAGGTCGTGTTTGTGATACTCTGAGCGTTGCTATGACGAGTCAATCGTTTACTAGAGACCTGGGTTTTATGAGACTGGAGCCTACAATAATCGACTTCATGATCGTGTGCCGATGACCTGGACGGTCCAGAATACGATACATCTGACGACAGGAACGCCCCAGACGGAGCGCATCGTCGATGTTATCCAATAATTGGAAGATCTGGAGGGTAACCTCCGCTGGAAGACTCTGGAGGCTCATGATTTCGAAATGATCGTTGATTGATGGAATATCAATGCAGACGGAGCCGTTAAGAGCAACACAAAATTGCCGCAGTCTAGAGATAAGATGATAAGGTGAGAAGCGATAAGGCGATAAGTAGAAATCACATGATGCGAGCAGACTCGACGGTTGATCTGATGTTAAATCTGTGACCAATCCATTACCGTGTCTGGGCCATGAAAATGCCTCCTGGTAGTTGCAGTGTCTTGAATGGATGACTACGCATCAGAAGGAAAAAAGCACGCCAGAAGATCGAAAAAGTCATGCCACTGCTGTGACTCGAATTGTGAGACGACACCACAACAGACAATCTTTCAGTTACTGAAGTGCCCCAGGATCAACTCGATCGGCAGCTCATTGGCCAATTGTTGATATTTACGCGTTCTATATTTTATGTTCCCTACATTCATGGCACATACGACCATAGGGTGTGGAAAACAGGGCTTCCCGTCCGCTCAGCCGTACTTAAGCCACACGCCGGCCGGTTAGTAGTTGGGTGGGTGACCACCAGCGAATCCCGGCTGTTGTATGTTTTTTGCTTTCTGGTGTTTTTGATCCATTTAATTAGTCAGCGCCCGCCCTTTGACTCAGCTCACTATGTATGATCATGTCATCAGTAAGCACTAAGCTCTATTTGATGCAGCTAGATTAGGTGCCATTTTGTGATAATACTGCTGTGTCTTCTTATTGCTACTTAAGGGTAAATGACCGTAAATCAGCTTGAGCCGAGTCTTCCTCTTCAGAACGATTCATCCAATCGAAGTTCAAAGAGGGGCGGGGAGGCAGGGAGGCATTGGGTTAGGGCCAAGATTTTGACCCTTTTAGTTTGTCACCCTCTGGGGCCAAAACCCATCGAAACCTTCGCGGAGGGGCTTATCAACCTCTGCCATGATTCTTCTGCATTGTAAGTAAAGGTGACCGTGTCGGCCATATAGCGCGTGTGGCCTTTGATATCTCAGTGGTAGAGATTTGGGGCAGCATCGGTGAGGCTGTCAGCGAGGAGAAGGAACGACTCTGGCTAAACTCATGAATTGAGAACGGCACCGGCCATGAACAACAACGCGTCATCTCACCGCTCCCTACGAAGTGTTGTGTGCTCACTCTTGCTAAGCGATCCTTCGCGAGGTCACCTGCGGCGCCTGTGATGATGACCTTGCTTGCTATTAATAGGATATCTTATGCGGGCTTAAAAAGTTAAAGGCATGAGCACCATCATAAGATACATCATTGTGTATCTAAATAGATTAATGTAAATCAATACTCATAGTCAGGTAATGACTGGAAGACTAATAAGGGTAAAGAGCATGACATAAAGGCTTCTAAGTTGTAATTATTCTGAATACGGGAGTTCATGCAGCTAGGTCAGGCGCTGTCTGAACAAAAGAATGTCGGAAGATTGGCGTCATTGCGATATAAGGGGAATTGTTAGGACAATCAGGGAGGGAAGGGCTGAAAAAGGCTGAGATGCCTCCCTTCCTGACCGGTTGACGTACGCAGCTGCTGCAGCCTTCTGCAGAAAGGTTGCAGCCTGAGGCTGCATACTCACGCATCCTGGCAGTAGTGAGATCACTCAGATTATATATCAGAATTTCCGTTAATGATACAATTATCAATGTTATGTAATTATTATACCATGATTCTCACGGGCGTAAATTGTCGGTGTCGCTCCGGTGCTCCGATGATGGGGACATCGGCAGGCGAGCGGCGCATGTAAGTGGAACGCCCCAAAAATCTACGCAGTTCACCTCAAAGTAATCCAAATTGACCTCATTCAGCAGTCTCCCATCCCTGTAGACTTCCATCCTCAACAAACGATCTCCTTCTTGCTACGAATCGCATGTGATCGTGCCGATGTCGTGGTCGCCTTAAAGAGCCGGAAAGTACCGTGTTATTACTGGGAACCGAAGGGCTGGCACAAAATTAACTTACGGACGAGCAATACGGCCCTGGATGTGACCCTGGAAAAATATTATCTTGTGTAGCACCGTAACGGCGCATACCGATGCGGGACTGGTTATAATAATTTTCTCCTATCTATTATTTTGCATTCTGCCAATCTCATTCCGAAAAGCTACATTTAGGCTTAAAGCAGTCAGTACACCCCACGCGCCCGCTTCGCTGAGCCCCGGTTAGAATTGCTTAAAAACATTCTACTTCCCTGCGCAGCCTTCCTCTCCTCTACGAAACCTGGAAGAGCCCGAAACAATCTTTTCATCTAGCTTTAGTCTACCACTAAGCATTCTAACACCCACGCATCCGTTCTGCAACATCTCATATCCAAAAGGACACTGCTCGCTCAGCGAAGCTTACCAATGCGATGAGCGGCGAACGATAAGTTAAGAGTCGGTGGAAACGGGTCTTTAAGAGGGATTCCGCGAAGGCAAAGGAGCCAAATAATCTTGCAGAACACAAGACTGCCAATGTGCCTGCAAATCCAGCTGGTATGGGAAACTACCAGACGATCCCCGTGACTATTGACGCCTTCTAGGACAGGTCTCCTCCTGTAACAGTGTTAGAGTGTCGACCTCTACGGTCTCGATAGACAAACAGTCAACCACAGACCCTTCCACCTTGATCCCTTTTGCTTCCGAGAAGATATCCCAAACAGTGACGAAGAATGAAATGAATAGGACTACAGGAGTATCTGAAGCAGCTGGTGTGGCCGCCCCGAATCCGATCCAAAAGAAAGGCACAGATATAATAGTCACCGAAACCTCTCCTACTTCTCTCTGGGACGAAGCATATGACTCTCTAAAACAGGAAAGACCTGAGCTTCTGTCCGGATATGAGGATCTCTTGTCCAGAGTGCTCATCAACGGTATTTTTGATTATCGTGAAGCTGCTCCTCAACAGCGCTGACGCTGCAATATAGCCGAGGCAAACTCCCGATCAGTCCCAAATCAGGAAGGAGACGCCATCGATGTCAGAAATCAAATCCCTCAGCACAATGCGGCGGCGCGTCGAGAGAAACTGAAACTGATAGCGGAACTGGGCCTCAAACACATGGAAGACAAGAAAATCAAATTGACAATTCTAGGCCATGTAGTCGATGTCCAGGATGGGGTAGGAGCAACGCTTGTCCAATGCCGAGGACCGGCGGTGCCGAGACGCTCTCCAAGCCACTGATCCTAGCCTTGACAAAGCCCGAATCGAAGAAGACAAGGGTGGTCTTCTCCGAGACTCATACTGCTGGGTGTTGGACCATGTTGATTTTCGGAGATGGAGGGACAGGAGAGGCGGCCAGCTTCTCTGGATCAAGGGAGATCCTGGAAAGGGAAAGACAATGTTGCTCTGCGGGATCATTGATGAGCTAAGATGGCCATGCACGACACAAACATCTCATACTTTTTCTGTCAAGCAACTACCAGTCGCCTCAATAATGCTGCAGCAGTCTTGCGGGGACTCATATATATGCTCGTGCAACAACAACCTGCGTTAATCAGACACATGAGCGACGTCTCCTTTGAGGGTGAGAATGCATGGTTCGCATTACTTCGAGTCTTCACCAATATTCTTGAGGACTCGCATTTGCAAAGCACGTACCTGATCATTGATGCGCTCGACGAATGCACTACAGACTTGAGCCGACTCCTTCATCTTCTTGTCCAGAAGTCAACAGCTTATTCGCACGTTCAGTGGGTTGTGTCTAGCCGCAATTGGCCGAGCATTGAGAACGGCCTCAATGGTACGAATCCAATAGAACTGAATCTTGAGTTAAACGAGCACACTCTGTCGGCTGCTATCAACTCATTTATTCAGCTTAAAGTGAATGAGCTAGCAGATAACAACAAGTACAGCCCTGAAGTAGGGGCTGCCATCCAGCACCATTTGGAGTCAAAGGCAAATGGCACCTTCCTCTGGGTAGCTCTGGTTTGCAAGGAACTCACTACCGTCCCCAAGAGACATGTCCTAAAGAAGTTAAAAGAGTTCCCTGCTGGCCTGGATAAGCTTTATAGACGCATGTGGGAACAAATGAGCGAGTCTGATGATGCTCAACTCTGCAGGTCTCTTCTCGGCGTCATGACGACCGTCTACCGTCCTATCACGTTGGATGAATTAACATCTTGTATCGACTTATCCGAGGATTTCGCAGACGATCAGGAGTCTCTGTCAGAGGTTATAGGCTTTTGTGGTTCTTTCCTGACACTCAGAGGACGTACAATCTCCTTGGTTCATCAGTCAGCTAAGGATTTCCTCCTGCGAGAAGCATTCGATGAGATCTTCCCTAAAGGAGCGGACAACATACACTATTCTATTTTCTCAAAATCACTGCAAGCTATTGCCAGGACACTTCATCGCGACATCTACAGCCTAGTTGCCCCCGGGTATCCAATTGACCAAGTCAAGAAGCCAGACCAGGATCCGCTAGCTGCTACAAGGTACGCGTGTGTCTACTGGGTCGACCACCTAAACGAGTGCTCTCCTAGCAAGAACACAAACGAAGACCTGCAGGAGAGCGGCTCAGTCGGTAGATTCTTGCAGCAAGACTATCTTCACTGGCTTGAAGCTCTTAGCCTGTCAAAAAGCTTAGCAAAGGGGGTAGCTTCGATGCTGAAGCTTGAGCGTTTGCTGAAGGTTTGCTTCATCAACAGTGCGGCGACAGACGTGTTCTAACATGGTTATCTAGCGAACGACCGAGAACTCGCCACTGATTAACAGACTTCGAGATGCACGCCGATTTGTCCTATACTACAAAACAGTAATTGAGAATTACCCACTTCAAGTATACGCTGCAGGACTCATATTTAGCCCAGCCAGCAGCATTACAAGGAAACAATTTAAGAATTCGGAGCCGGCCTGGCTAATCCGAAAACCAACTACGGAAGAGAGTTGGAGTGCATGCCTACAGACACTGGAGGGCCATAGCGATGAGGTCGCGTCTGCTACGTTCTCTCATGATTCCAAGCTGCTCGCCTCGGCATCAGAGGATAACACTATCAAGGTGTGGGATGCCAGCAGCGGCCAGTGCGTCCAAACTCTCGAGGGCCACAGTGGCTCAGTCTACTCAGTCACAATCTCCCATGATTCCATGCTCCTCGCCTCAGCCTCACTAGATAAGACTATTAGGATGTGGGACGTCAGCAACGGCCAATGCATCCAGATACTTGAGGGCCATAGTGGCCCAGTCTACTCAGTCACCTTCTCTGATAACTCGAAGCTCCTCGCCTCAGCATCATTTGATGAGACTGTGAGGGTGTGGGACGCTAGCAACAGCCAATGCGTCCAGACACTCAAAGGCCATAGCACCTCAGTACACTCAGTTGCCTTTTCACATGGCTCCAAACTCGTCGCCTCAGCTTCAGCTGATGGGACCATCAAGGTTTGGGATGCCAGCAATGGTCAATGCCTCCAGACACTTGAGGGCCATAGCGGCTTGGTCCACTCAGTCACCTTCTCACATGATTCCCTGCTGCTTGCCTCAGCCTCAAGCAATAAGACTATCAAGGTGTGGGATGTAAGTAACCGCCGGAGCCTTCAGATGTTTGAAGTTCATAGCAGCTGGGTCCACTCAGTTACCTTCTCGCATGATTCTAAGCTCATCACCTCAGCCTCAGCTGATGGGACTATTAAGCTGTGGGATGCAAGTAACAGCAAATGCCTACAAACACTCAAAGACCATAGCGGCTGGAGCTACTCAATCTTCTCAAATGACTCGAAACTCCTTGCCATAGCCTCATACGATGAGACCATTAGTGTGTGGGATGTCAGCAACAGCCAATGTGTCCAGATACTCGAGGGCCATATCGGTCCAATCAACTCCATCACCTTTTCCTATGATTCAAAACTCCTCGCCTCAGCTTCATATGATGAGACCATCAAGGTGTGGGACATAAGTAACGGCAGATGTCTCCAAACCCTTGATGGTCACAGCATGGCAGTCAGCTCAGTTACCTTCTCCTATGATTCAAAGCTCCTTGCCTCAGCCTCAGGTGATGAGACTGTTAAGGTATGGGATGCCAGCAATGGCCAATGCCTACAGACGCTCAAGGGCCATAGTGGCTGGGTCTATGCAGTCACATTCTCCCATGATTCAAGGCTCCTCACCTCAGCCTCAGATGATGAGACTATTAAAGTATGGGATATTAGCAACGGCCAGTGCCTCCAAACATTTGAGGGCCATGGCAGCTCAGTCCGCTCAGTCATCTTCTCTAATGACTCGAAGCTCCTTGCCTCGGGCTCATACGATAAAACTATCAAAGTGTGGGATGCCAGTAGCGGACAATGCCTAAAGACCCTTAAGATTGACAGAATCGCCTATCTGAAGTCATTCAACATGCCTAACTCTTGCCTTGAGACTTATAATGGTACCATTTATTCTTTGGATTTAGACGCAGGACCGACAGACACCGAGCCAGAAGTAGCGCGCTCTCAAGGATATGGCGTGACTGATCAAACATGGATCACTTGGAACTCGAAGTATCTGCTATGGTTACCACCAGACTACCGGCCACGTACTTTCGCCGTGTCTCAGTCGACAGTATGTCTTGGTTGTACTTCGGGGCGGGTGCTATTATTCACCTTCGATACCCAGAGAGTATCCCATGTGCACAAGCACATGATCCACTTTAGCTGAAGCACATCTTACCGCAATGTTATCTTCACACTCCTGTATTATCATAACTCCTTGCAGAAAGGCAGGGCTGAGAGTGTTAGAGAGATTGTAGGATGATGCCATCGGCACACTATTAGTTTTGGATTTCGAAGCCTTGGGGAATGAGACTTACACAAGGGTCCATAGATGGCGTACCTATCAGGGATTGCTCATCCGTATTCTGTAATGTCACTTGGAAATGGTTCATACAAAACAGATCTGCGGGTCTACACTACCATACATACCCCAACTTGAAGAGGCCATACTCGGAGAGGACCCCCTCAGGGGAATCGCAATACTGTATAGCCGCGGGGACAGCTGTATTACGCCTCATCCACTCGTTTTTCAAGGAGTCGTAAGTGGGCGGAGTACTCCTTCCAAGTGTCATTTTAGGCCTAACCGACTTGTATTGGCCTCCTGCTCTTCCCTTATCGACCGAAAAAAACTTACACCCCCGGGAAACGACCCACCATGTGCTATTCGGCTGCACCCAATACAACGACCTTCGGCAGGCGACGTGGACTAGCAGGGAAGGGCCCCCAAGCCGTAACAGAAGCTTCGATAGAGAAACAGTACGTACAGCGGGCCACTCGGTTCATGCTGAACACCGGCCAGTTGATGTATCTGGCGGAAGCCACTGAGCTGGCATGGCTCGAGCTGATTGCCCCCAGCAGCGAGCGGCTACCGACAGCCCCAGCAGGTGATGGCTGACGAACCGTTATCACATATTATCGCACACTACTAGTCACTCCCGCCGGTATGGCGCTGCCATCCACGGCCCCGACCCGCGCATCTGCGCGGCATTGGTATGCCGGCCCCGTTCGATGGTAGCCCCCTCGAGACCCTCGCAGGCTTGGAAATCTGCGACATTCGAATGAGATGGCGGTTATCTAGGGGGTGGATTGGGCCTTTACGGGCACATAGACAGGCATGAGGGCATCTAGGGGAGCAAGGTAGCCGGCACTCACTGATTTCAGCCCCCGCCGGGATAGATCCACGAGGGAGGCCCGGAAACATGGTAGCGGCACTCACTGATCTTGGCCGGAGCCGAAATGGGGGCATGCATGAGGGAACTTATGAGGGAATCTACAGGGGTTTGGCTCCGCCGGTCTAAGTGCCTCAGCTATATATGTATCCATGACTCCATGTATGCTGGCGGCGTCAGTCTGCAAAGACGGTTATCAGTTAGATAGTCGCTGCTCGCTAGGAATCTCCGGCATGGTTCAGCCCGGTGCCGAAACAGAGTAAATCAATCAATCCATCTATCTATCATGGTATGTGCTGGGCGCAGGGTCATCACAACTGAGGCAGGTTAGGAAGAAACATAACCCTTGGATCCGCCCCAGACCGCAATTTGTTTCTCAGGGGAAGTGCTTCAGGGGAGCGTCACTGTAGGTATTGACCCAGGGTTCCTGGATCGCGACGACTGCGTAGTCACGGAGCCAGGGGTCCTAAAGGAGGGGTGCCATGCTAATATCCAGAATTCTGGACATTGTACTGTAGAACCCGAAGGGTTCAATTGGCTCAGAGATCCACGGTGGTTCTGGCTTCTGTTTCAGCTTTAGTTTCGGCTTTGTCTGGTTCGGTTGCGGCGGCCCTTAGAGGTGTGGAGGGGCTACCGGCTGTAGTCACTGGGGGCCGTGTGCTGGCAGCCCTCTGCGCAAACACTCCTCTCACACGCGCTGAGGCCGCCCCAAGTGCTTCCCGTTTCAGCCTTCTTGTTCGTGAGGTGCCTATTGTAGTCGCAGGTGTCTTCCTCGGAGTTCCTGGGCGGGTCAGAGTCAGATGTTAGCGGGAAGGCCGCGGTCCGGTATGCTGAAGGGGTCAGCGTTTCGGGGTCGAAACGGGGAAGAGAGACACTGCTCGCTGAGGTGGATGCTGAACTGAGTGCGAAACTGGATGCTGGATACGTTGGATGTGCCGGTGTTGGTGACTGACGCCGGGGCCCTGGTCTCGCGAACCGGGGCTGTGGCGGAAGGGGGTTGCTGGACCATGCTAGTTGAAGCATAAACATAAATTTTCACCACAGGGAGCGAATACATTCGCATATAACATTGTATCCGGTCCCAGTAAGTCACGGTTCCATGCTGGTCAACAGGATAGGCACCGTTTGGACCCTTTGCCTTGGAGACTGTCGAGCTATCGAACCTAGCATTACTGCACTCAATTACCAGTGGGCAGAACAAATCCAATGCATGTGCCGACATATCTTGTTATAGAGAGCCCAAATAGAACTCGGTGATGGTCAATGCATGCTACTGGCACCCAAAGAACTCAGGGACGCTTGTGTCCAACCCCAACTCGTCCAGCCAGTTTAAGAAATCCTCACTCGTTTCAAGCGCATCCACGTTCGGTGATGTCCCACTCTGTTCATAGGCATTTAACGACACACCAATCAGATGAGAACTATCCCGGCCTCGATCATCGCTGTTCGGCGCAGGGCGATTGCCTGTGCCGTGTTGTGCGCCAGCCGCCATCTGCCCGCCCGACGGATAATCCAACGTATCATTTAAGAGCCTGGTTATGACCTTGGTGACATCCACGCACGCCTGATGTGCGGCACTAGACGGTTGGTTACCACTTTCGAACCAGGAGACAAGCAGGCTTAGATCACGGATAATTCTGGACCGAGGGATGGAACATGGTAGTGGCACCCTGGACACCGTACAGTGATGGAGCTCAGTTGCAACGACACCTGCTGCTGGAAGAGTATAAAAGAGAAACTAGTCGATCGCGACAGGTTAGGCATTGGACGATAGACACAGATATGGGTTACAGGGGCTTACAATCCATGTGTACTGCTGCCGGATGCTGTCTTCTTGATTGCGGTGCTTCGCGAAGTCCGTGACTGCTGAGACAATCTGCATGGCCGAGTCCAGAAGATCAGTCATGGAGTCGGGCAGCTCGTTGCAACGGATGCGCTCGATCTGAAACAGTGTGTGGAGGTATTCCAGATGGATGACTAGACGTATTATGGCCAGGTGCGGGCTTAAAGCCTTCCAGGAGTGCTTGCTGTAGTGGAACTCACTGGGGACTCTGTCCCACATTTGCTTACACTCTTGATAGGTAGCCCTACAAGCATATTAGCTTTCAGCATACTGAGAGAGAAGTCGTCTACGCTATTCATCCTACTGAAGTTCATTCTGTCTGGAACCAACTGAGCCCCGTTCCAGGGACAGTCCCAACACCTTCTCTCGCAACATTGCTACCATGTATCGCAGCCGGATAACTGTGGCAGGGCGAAGACCGCCATTGAAAGTACCCCATCCATCCAGCGTAAGCTGCCTTATAGTCTTGTCGAGGGAAAGACGATCCCCGACCAGACTATCATCATCGATATCCAATGGTAGTCCCACGTCGCAAAAATGGTAGAGGAGTCGAGGAGGCCTCCCCAGGAAAGTGGCGATATTCTTGTCAGCTCGATATGACGCTGCGAAAACCCTCTTACGCGCCTCTGAGAGGAAAAATGGAACGGAGGACTCAGGAGGATCTGGACGGTGTAGGCCCATGGCATGGATGCAGGAGACTAAGTCCCCAAATTGCGCGTAAATATGATGGCCTATTCTCTGTCAGCCTTGTGCATTACGGGAAGGGACATCCCTCTGGTCCCTGGAATGAATCAGCATTACTTGTCTCTCCCATCATATTCGATGCCAATACGAAGAATGTGTAGTTCAGCCAAACAACCAAGTCATTCACATTGTCATACTGTCGGCAGATTTCAATACATGCATGACTTGCTGCTGCCATCTGCATGGCAAAGGCATCTGCGCTTAGTTCATCCTTGCCATTCAGAGAGAACAATTGAGAGCCACGAGACGACGCACTAGCACCGAGTCCTGCTAGGGCGAATATGAGGCCGACAAATTCCCATCGTAAATTCGCACCCGTGAAGATATGGTAAAACTGGTCTGTTGTCATGTTTGCGTCAACCTTAACCAATTGGGTGGCCGTGCTCTGAGTGATCTGAGATACCAAACCCTCTTGCGGCCACCTCTCCTTGTCCCAGTGACTTCGAAGCAGCTTTAAGGGTGTAAGAATAAGAGGAGCTGGGATGACCGTGAATGGGCTCCGATGGTATTCGTCGGTCACTAAATCTTCATAGAGCCTGAGGGGGCGCAGAAGCTGAATCAGTCGGGGAAATACATGAGTGAAGTCAGCACTCCACGCCTTGTGCAGGGTGGATGCATAGGCAATTTTTGGTGTAGAAAGGCTCAGATGCTGTCGGTCATGGTGAAATGCTGACATAAAGCTGGTGGATCCCAAGTAGGTTGGCTGAGAGGTAGACGTCAGGCCTATTGGGGGCTCAGTTGGCACGATGCCGTCACCACAGCTGGTAGACATGATGAGGGCCTCATCATCGTCATGCGATGGGTTGACAGGAGACCCGTTGCGAGGCGTTTGTGCCTTCTTCCGTGATCGGGTCAAGGGGGCCGGATGATAGTAACACTGGTACGGCTGTCCGTCAGTCCGCGCCTTACTTATCCTTGCCATCCAAATCCAGATCCGAATCGGATCGAATCAGAATCAGAAGGGTGTGTACCTTAGAACTTAAACGCCTAATATCACATCGTCTACATGTTGGTTGTTGATGATCACATCGGACTTTAGACACGCGACACGGTTCGCAGGAGATCGGTTTGCCATTCTTTCGGACCATAACCCTGGAAGTGCTCTCCATGGTGAACAGACTCGGCGGTCTTGACCATAGCCAAATCATCCGTGGGTCGAGGGGGAAGAGGTGGGGAGAAACAGAACAACAAAAAGAGGGAACTTGAGTTCCTGCTGGTTACTAATCAAGTTTACTCCGCTCGGGATGAACGCACGATTGTTCAGGCATCCCAGGGCCTGTATTCCGAGCGCCGTCGGAATGAAAGGAGTGAACGAATCCAATCAGTAGGGTTCATAGCCTCCACCTCGCTCCTCCAAATTAGCTATTAAACTGCTTCCACTCTCTTCTTTTCTATGCTTATTATCTTAATCACCTGGCTACCGATCTTACTTGTCGTTAGTCACCCAGATCCTATCTTCCATCAGTGCCAAACATAGCGACGCCTGTTGTTGCCTGCCAGACTCGTCATGAGCACGTCAGACGATATCGAAAGACAGACAGTGGTCACATCCAACGAAATTAAGGGGGTGCCAAAACAATGTCAATTGGCAGCAAGTGCGCATGATGAAGAAAATCTGCTTCCAGTGGTAGACGACGTACCCTTCCCGGTATGGCTGCTCGCGTTCGTCGGAGCCGCTGAGCGCTTCGTCTGGTATGGAGCGACCAGCCCTTTACGTGAGTCTTTCTGTCAATCGACCCGTGGCCGGGCAAAGGATTCTGATATTTTAGCAGAGAATTACATCCAGCATACTCCCTCTAGCAAGATTCCCGGCGTACTCGGCCTGCGCGAAGCGGCGGCGACCAATATTGTGAACGCCATGATGGCTGGGGGTTATTTCGCAACCATCCCAGCAGCGGTGGTGGCCGACACCTGGCTGGGTCGGTACAGAACAATTCTAGTGTCCGCTCTGTATGGTCCGGGGTGGATTGTTCCATCCTCGTCAAGCTAATGTTCAGACAGCATCCAACTCTGTGGCTCGGCGATTTTGTTCGCGACGTCCTTTCCCCGCGCTGTTCAAGCCGGTGCCGCGGAGAGTGGGTTCGCTACTGCGATTATGCTCATCGCTCTGGGCTCGGGAGGCGTGCGATCCTCCGTCGCTCCATTTATCGGTATGTCTCAAGATGGAAGCACCGATTGCTTGAAGTTAATTCGAGCTGACAGTCCATAGCGGAGCAGTATACCGAAACAACTCCCAAGGTCAAGACGCTAAAGAGCGGAAGAAAGGTTATCACGGATCGAGAGCTCACAATCCAATACATCTACAATGTATACTATTGGTATTCCCCCTGCCTTGCTTCAACATCGAGGCGCTGTTGACACCTTGGGGACTAGGATGGTGAATGTCGGTGGACTATCGGCCCTAATCACCACGGTCCTGGAGAAGTATGTTGGATACTGGGTCGCATATTTGGTTCCCTTGTGCATGATGGCACTGTCAATTGTACCGTTGCTGGCGTGGCGACATACTTTTGGTAAGTGACACCTCACACCGACGCTAGAGATATAGATACCAACCGTTCTCACGATCAGTCCGGCGCCCAGCGAGTGGCTCCGTACTACCACAAGCCGGCAGAGCAATGGTGTATGGAATTCGCGAAGGGTTCCAGATGGATGAGGCCAAACCACAGAAGCAACAAGAGAAGCACCAGCGACAGGTGCCCTGGACCGATACATTCATTGACGAGTTGAAAAGCGGATTGCTCGCTTGCCGTGTTTTGTATGCCTCCCAGCGTTAGGTATCGATTCAAATGCATGGACAACTGACATGATACCGTCCTCCAGTCTCCTCTTCCCCATTCATTGGTTGTGCCTGAATCAAACCTTCAATAACCTGATCTCCCAGGCCGGACAGATGGTCAACTCTGGGGTTCCGAACGACACCATCAAGTCGCTCAACCCCATCTCTAGCATTGTACTGACACCGGTGGTCTCGCGGGGCCTATACCCATTCTTGACCCGGCGCAGGATCCGATTCGGTCCCATGGCCCGCATTCTCGTGGGATTTCTATTTCTCACCCTCGCTATGGTCTACACCGCGATACTACAGAAATTAGTCTATTCCACGGGTCCATGTTATGATCAGCCCCTGGCGTGCCCGGAGTCGGACCATGGCCACATTCCCAATCAGATCTCGATGTTCCTGCAAACGCCGATCTACGTTCTCGGTGCGATTGCGGAAATATTCTGTTTCACCACGGGGACAGAATATGCCTACAATCAAGCCCCGAAGACAATGAGATCGGTGGTTCAGTCAGTGTGGATGGCCACGGCTGGCGTTGGGGCGTGCCTGGCGATGGCGTTTACGCCCATCACCAAGGACCCTTATCTGGTCATCCTGTATTCGGCGTTGGCGGGCGTCATGGCCGTGACAACGGTTTTGTTCGGGATATTCCTTGGAAAGCATGATCGGAGGAAGACCCTCCTCCCGTGAGTTGGGTTATTGGGCGGTCTGGCAAATGTGTTAGGGAACAGGGGAAGAGTTTCACATTACGGTAGGTAGTAGAGGTGCACAACCTACACCCGCCCCTCCCCCACCCCAGCCCTAACAACCTGCATCCCCGCCCCAACCTGTCTCGGTGTCTACCGTAAGTCTAAGTCTTCCCCGCACGCGAGTTACGCTGACAAGGTATACGGGAGTAGAGGACTGCACCTTTGGCTCGGGGCTAACCTGCTGCTCCGGGTACTGCGCCGCGACCAAATGCCGGCCCACGAATCCAAAGTGGCCGGCCTGTGCCGAGGATTTCCAGTTGTGTGAGGCGGATGCGGACTGTTGCTATAGTAGTAATAAGTGTGTGGTTTGTCGGAAGGTGTGATCAATTGTGCCTCTGGCATTCTACGTTATGATTATGCTTACGGTGGTATGATTATGAGAAGTAGAAGAATGACTGATGTATCAGATTGAATGCTATTTACGCTTTATAAAAGCCACCCCACATTGTCTGTGTATCTGGCTCTGTCTGGCCTGGCAGGTAGTCGCCATCCCACATTGTCTGTGTATCTGGCTCTGTTTGTCCTGGCAGGTAGTTGCCATCCCACATTGTCTGCGTCTCTGGCTCCGTCTGTCCTGGCTGATAGTTGCCGTCCCACATTGTCTGTCCCTCGGGTTGTCCCCAGGTCTGTCCCTCAGGTTGTCCCCAGGTCTGTCCCCCGGT
>NW_025091285.1:28304-76602 GCF_018340605.1 Aspergillus pseudoviridinutans
GTCTGTCCCCCGGTCTGTCCCCCGGTCTGTCCCCCGCAGTTGAGGTATACGGCTAGCTGATGTTAGCTAAAGGCAGCTAAAACGCAAAAGGAGGAGGTACCGTTAGCAAACAGTGCATACGAATCCGCATTGTTCAGCGCATCATTAGCACTCAACGCCGTAGCAGCGCTGTATCCATAGCCCAGATCCTCCGTGCCAGGCGGGTACACACCAGGGGCATGGGTGAACTCATGGATGATGGTGGTGGCCTGGTCCTGGCCGTGGCAGTTATTTGTCACCCCTTGGAGGGTGTAGAAGAGCTCACAGTTGACGACCTCGTTGGTCGAGGGGAGGGTGTAGGCGAGGACGTTGGAGTCGCAGTAGCCGTAGGGGTCGGAGCAGTAGTAGGTGGTTGAGCCACCCCCGTTCGACGAGGCCTCGCTGGCGACGGCTTTGAGGCGCGCGGCGACGTTACTGCGGATGTTGCCAGAGGTTGTCTTGAAGTACTCGGCGAAGAGCGCGGAGGAGCCTGAGGAGGCGGCGTCGGCGGCTTTGCTGGCGATCGAGGCGGCGTTGCGGAGGGCTGTGTTGAGGACTCCGGCGCGGTCGCCGGTGCAGGATGAGGTGATCTTTGTGCGGCGGTCCAGGGGCTTGATGCTCGCGCGCACAGCGGCAGCTTTTGCGGCGTCCACCTCGAGCTTAAGCTCGTTCGAGGAATAAGGGATGTAGCCAGCGATCTTGTTGTTCGTGGTCACGGGGACGAAGCCCTGGGTGCGGACGGTGATGGGACCGCCTTGGGTGAGATTGGCGGTGCTAGCGATGTCAAACTCGTCCTCATATGTGCCGCCGGGTGCGAGGGTGGTCAGGGCCTCGTTGGAGAGGCCATCGCTGCGGAGCCGCTGCTTGATCCCAGTGAACTCGACCTCGGTGGCTTGAACTCAGGTTAGTGATGTTTCCTCGGCGGCAGGGAGATTTTTCGGGGGAGAGAGATACCATTGCGGTAGAGGGAAACCTTCTTGACAGGGCTAGAATCATTGAAGAAGTTGAGATGTACAAAGGTGATTTTCTCACTGCCGGTGTTCTTGACCACGGCCTTGATCCGGGTGTTGTTGACCTGGCTCAGGGTGATATCGAGAGCTGGGGCTTTGGCAGGAAGAGCCAGAGCACCATGGACGACGGCCAGAATGGCAGAAGCGAGAGCAGTGAGTTTCATGATGGAGGATTGCATGAAGATTGCTATTGGTCTTGCGCTTGCTCATGTGAAGCTGATGCTGATACTATCAGACACGCTGGGTCATCCTCATATTTATAGACATCCTGACACTGAAGCAGTCGATATCACGAACCAAACTTGGCAATTGACACGGAGAACGACCAAAACAGGAGGTTACATCGTATCCCCTGTGCAAGGCTTGACTGGAGAGGTAAGACCTCGGTTGTCTGAAGACATCTCCATGGCGTTTTACCAACCGGCATAACCACTCCACAAGGCTTATTGAAGCATCGCTACGAGCCAGATGAAATGCCGAAGGGGTAGGCTTGGCTGGGCCCGCCGGCCGTTGTATTCAAGTAGTTGAGTGCGAGAGTCCAGTAAATCCCTGCCATTGTCCCCACCAGCCAACATACCTGTATATTACTGAGGCTATGCTGATCTTGTCTGCAAGAGATATTTTGGGATTGGAAACGCCAAGAGGGTTGGCAAGTTTGGGTATGATGAAGAGGTCGACCTGCGGCGTCCGGATGCCTGATAGAGGGATCTGCGTCTAGTCTGGTCTGCAGGGTCCATCTTGCTTATTATTCAGGTCATATTGCTATGTTGTTAACATAAATCATGTACCGACGATGTTCGTTGATCCTGCGCGGGATCTGTGGGCCGCCCCGTATCTGGTTTCAGACCCTGGATTTAGTGAAACCGAGTGGAGTCGTTTACTAAAGAGTTGTAAGAGAAGTGATACAGGTACTCCGCAGTGAGTCAAGAAAAAGAACGACTCATCGATTAAATCGCCGATTATCACACCTTATCAATCCTTATTATCTCCTTAATATCCGACTGATACTTGAAGACCCGAAGAGAATGCAACCCAAGACTTCCTGTCTCACCGTCCCATTCTTTTATACCAGTTATTTACTGCTATAAAGACCCCTAAAGCTTGGCGACTTGAATCTATAGCTCGGCAATTTACAACGTGTGTCTAATTGGCGGATCGGATATCCCTCATGCAAATCTTGCGGTTTCAACATCCATACACCATCCACTCTCTGCTCTCCGGCTTCAACTTCCCATCAACCGAGACAACCTCTGTTTACATTCCTTCTACAGGTAAAGCAATGACAAAGCTCCAAGTGACACTGTCGCCCGTCCCTCCATCGCCCGCTCAACCCATCAGCCTCCCCATCAAAGTCGCCATCCACAATCCGGCAAATACACCAGTGACTTTCCTTACCTGGGGGACCCCGTTCGATCCCAGAGCCAACCTTCTGGGCGTCTTCTCGATCAACAACACCAGCAACAATAACCCCATCACACTGGACACCATCAAAATCAACCGCCAGCTACCTCCCTCCCGGGATGACCTGGTCGAGATCCCGGCAGAGAGCTCAAAGGAGCAAACCGTGGCTATTCCCTGGGCTCCTCTGGAAGAAGGTTATGAGTACGCAGTTCAAGCAAAGGGCATCTGGCATGGGATCTGGGCGTGTACGCGGGACCAAGTGACAGACTCGCAGCTAGAGAGCCTGGGTGAGGGAGAGGCGAGGGGGAAGTTTGAGTCTCAGCGGGCCGTCTTCAAGGTTACTCGGTAGCACAGAGTACAGCTAATGGATTTGTTGACCTAGTATATAACGTATACCCTCCCACACCATACACCCTACACCCCATTGTAATAGTGCGATAAGCGAAATGCAAAAGCAAAAGCAAAAGCCCATCAACATCCCCACTGACGCAGCCCGCTCTTGACCGTCCTCTCAGCCAGTGGAATCGCAATCATCCCCTCCAGCGTGGGATATGGGATAGTAGCTACGGATCTCTTCGCCCTCTAATGCATCTTCACTGTGAAATGACGACAGCTGCATAATCGCCACGCGCTAATAGGCACCTACGCCCTCCATCACGAAATACATGTCCTCTAGCCTGAGAACGCGAATCTTGTGCGCCTGCTCACGGTTGATCTCGACCTCCTGCTTCAACAACAGTGTATTGGAAGTTCTGCTGTTATGGTTATGTTAAAGAAAACAGCATTATAGCCTTCGGATACATGAATGTGCCACACCACAATGCCGACTCACTGTCGTGGTGATATTGGGTTCCAGGTCTACTTACATGACAAAGGACGGCCACAAGGTCTGCCCTTACGCTTTGTAGTCTATACTATGATGCTTCCACGCTCTGGGCATGCAGATCGGCTCCGCGCTCTAGTAGCATTCGTACGATATTGTCGTGTCATTTATAGCAAGCAGCCTGCAGCGCATTTCCGTACCGTCCACCCTGGGCGTGGACATTGGCTCCGCGCTCTAGCAATGTCTGTACGACCATGTCGTGTCCTTCAGAATAAGCGGCCTGGAACATTTCCGTACCGTCCACCCTGGGCATGCACATCGGCTCCACGCTCTAAAAGCATATGGACAACCTTCTCGTGTCCATTCAGTGACGCCCACATAAGCGGGTTTGTCGATGTATCATCACTGTATTAACATTTGTGTTCGCTGCCGCTTGCTCCTCGAGAATCCCAAAACCCTCGTCTAACATTTCAGCTGCTGCAGCAGTCTTGATTGGGAGGTCGCGGTTCCAGCCAATCTGGAAAGCATCACGTGGAGGACAGGATATGTGGAAGGCCTAGCGCAGTTTGTTAGAACAAAAGATTTGGTGATATCAAAAGTTAGACAACGCTGAAAATGGTCGGAAATGTTGGTGAGCCGTCAATTTGATCCCCAGAAGAGAGGAGCCTCATGGCATAGCAGGCGACCGCGGTCTCTTGCGCCAACAGTCTCTTACGCCAACAGTGGCAGCTTAGCCCGAGCTGAGAAACAACGCAGTAGCGCGGCAAGAAACACATTGCCATTGGCGAAAGGCGCTAACCCCCACACCGCGTGCATCTCACGTGACACTTTGGACTGTGAGCCCCAACTGAGGGTACGTGACTCGACAGGAGAAACATGATCCATAGCGCATGATACAATGAGGATTAACAGTGACCCACTCCTTTCTCGAGTATTCGATATTCCAGCAATATAGACTTACCGAAGATAAAAAGGTAAAAGCGGGTGCTCGGTATTTGAATGACAGAGGGAGCCAATGAGTATAATCCCGCAAGTAAGATATTATGCAAGCATAGAATATCTTCGTGATGCAAGCCTGGTGAATATTCAAGACTTAATTGAAAGAAGGGCTTCTCCGTGTCACGCTTTAAAATTGACTTATCCTGCATGGGTGTAAACTACAGTTGATGGCAATTCCTCGTACTTGATCGGGTTAACCCGCTCAAGGAGAAGATAGTGCCGTCAAACAGACACTGGCCTTCATTGTCGTCAGATTCTACAGTAGACCGTGGTCGCTCTGTAAAGTAATGGTGATCCGTCTTCAAGCTTCAAAACAATTGGACGGAATCTCCATCCGACGGCATAATGGAACTGCAGTATTTTGATTCCCTTTAGTACTCTGAGTACACAGTAGTAGCAAGACGAGAGGAGAATGCAAATAATTAAGCTCGAACAGTTTCATAGGCGGGTTTCCGTAACTCGTCCTAGAGTATCACTCTCATCTTTTCGCGATACCTGGAAGCGATGCAATTGGCAGAAGAAGGACAAGGACTGACTCATTCACTTCGCTAATTCGACATATTACTGTTGTACTGTTGTCCACAACCGACCCTCTCTTAGATATCTTCAAAAAATCCCTCTCCTACCTGCAGGTCGCGAATGATCCGACTAATGTCGAGTCTTTTAAGTCCGTTGAGGCCTTGATGTACATCTAGTTGGCTTCTGCTGTTTGATTTGTCATATTCCTTCTTTGACTCTCGCCGACAATCATCATTATGTGTAGCTTTAATCTGCAAACATGACGACAGGCTACTGAACCATTCGATGTGCAGCGTGCTTAGCGAGACCTCTCTCGACCTGTCATGGAGATGTCACCATTCGATAGTCGATTCATTCCCGGAGAGATTCAAGCGAGTTCCGGTATGTTCGTTGCCTAGGGAAAGTCTACCACGACTTTTCAGCGGTTATTGTCTGGAAATATATCACACACACTCAATAAGCACCACAACTGATGAAGGCCTTTTGCTGTTCTTGATTCTAGGAGCGACCGCGCCGAGCTCTTCGATCTACCTTGGCACTGGCAGGGACCGGGAGCAACGCTGTTGTGAGTGTTATCAATCATTCGTGGTCGGAGGAGTGTGGTTCAGTCACCCGAACTACGCCCACTTTCAGCTGCAATATCTAGGCATGGGCTATTCATTTCCACTCGCCGAAGAAGCCGCTGCAGACGTCGTTCCCTCTTATGCTCACCTGCCGCAAGCATACGCGTCATTTTATCACCAGCAAAGCTACACTTTCTCCCAAGACTATGGTGCGCCGATTCAGCCATTGATTTTTCAAATTCTGGCTCCCGAGCCACTTCTTCTGTGTCCGTCCTTGACATGGGACCCGCGTTATTACCACCGAACTCTCCATCCCTTGGAAGCTCGGCACAGTCTCCAGTGTTTGAGCGCAAATGTCGCCCAGCAGCATTGGAGCCGATATCACGATGTTAGAGTGCCCTTCGATAATCTGCCGAACCTCGACAGCCGTGGAGTACTACAGTAGAACCACGACTTCACTTGGGCATTAATCGGAGAATAATCTCACCACATCAGATCGTGGTACAGAATCTTGCAAAACGGCGATCGATGCAATATTCTTTCCTTCTTTCTTAGTGCAGACCCTGGACCATAAGCAGGAAAAGCTTGACAATCTGGAAGAATAAATTCTGTAGACACAGATCCTCCCTAGATTGACCGGAGGACTCTCTTCGGGGGGCCATGTCTTTCCTCCCCCGAGCTCCATCCGGGCCATCGCCGTTACGAAATGCTGTCGCGCGTCAACGAGGCTGTCAAATCTTCCCGTCTTCTGCGTGTGTGGCTCAGAACCTCCGAAGACACAACTAGTACAGACATGCCCCCTGGTGCATGTCTGTGTCCCTTTCTTCTTTTCCCTAATCTATAGGGTCTCCGGTCGATGTAACAATGCAGCGCTTGGCAATCCTTTGTGTCATAGGCCAACTAGCGCCCTCATATGGGACACGATCATTACAATCCTAGTCTATCACAGAGTGTCTACGGAATTTACCCGATCAACAGGGTAGAAGTAAACCATTCAGGCCATGTACATATGGATATAGCCCTCGGCAACCTTTTGAACATCTCCGAAGGGGCACTAATCTTACCAGTGCTATCCTGGTCCCTGCACGGCAATCTGTGGACAGAATATCATTCCGAGATAAATCGAAAGTAGAAAAGAAACGGCAACTCTTTCCAACCAGTAGGAGATTGCCAGGAAATATAGGTCTATTAATTACTGTTATTTTCATACACACTTACTCAAAAAAACAAGGACCTATTTGTCCCTTGTCCTTCATTCACAGTCTGCCTCTATGTCAGGAATGAACACAGTTCTTAACCAATCAGACACACCTTGCTGGAGCTCACTACTTTACATTCAGAAGACCTCAATCCAACCCTGAAATATCCATGCCATTGTAGCCGTCCCATAGCATGATCAGACTGCACCTACAATAGGAAGTGATGTCACTTGTAGATGGAAACATCTTAATCGTAAAAATATGATAACGAGGAGTCATCATCTCAAGAAGTAAGTAATGCCAGAGTCTCCTCATCACCGGTTTCCTCTGCATACGAGATTGGTGTCCGCTCACAGAGATCCACCGAATCTGGCCTTGAACCATGAGCCAGGAGCAGCCGCAGAATCTCCAGAGAGTCACCCTCTGTTGCATAAGAGAGCGATGTTCGCCCCCACTCAGCAACCGAGTCGGATTTGACATCTTCCCGAGCCAACAACAGCTCAACAATCTCAGCTTCACAATTCCAGGCCGCGTACGATAGTGGTGTGCGGCCCTCATTGTTCATCGGGTCTGCCTCAGCACCAAGTGTGGTCCTGCCAGGCAGCATATGTGACCGTGGTGTTCTGGCAGTCGTCTGGAGAATTGATATCCATCCACTCATGGGAGATAAGAATCTCGAATAACTCCTCCAAACCATTCCAGCATGCCCAGAATAGCGCGTTCCGACTGCACTCATCCCACAGATCGGGACGGATATCCTTATGTGCCAGGAGAAGCTTGGCGATGGTGTGGTAGCCCTTCTGGATGGCGCAGAGGAGAGGGGTGCTTCGCCACTTATAATGTGGGTTGACATTCACACCTGGTTGATCCAGAAGTATACGAACCGCGCCTTCATGCCCATTCTTAACTGCATATGATAGTGCTGTCTTATCATAACCCTTTTTTGCATTCACATCGGCATTGTTCTCGACCAACAACTTGACTGTCAGCGCCGCCAGCCGCAGCGCACATCAAGGCTGTTTCACACTGCTGGTTAAAACGGTCGATCTGGTCTTTTACATGGGGTAGCAAGTGCTTGGTAATGTCCGCCACAGAGTCGTCTGTTCTAGCCAGGATATGAAGGATTGTGTTACTGTGTTCATCCATAGAAAGGTGACGGCATGCCATCAAGGCTGCCAAGCTAGCGAACGCCTGCAAGACCAGGAGTTGATCCGATGGTTGAAGGTGTTCTAGGATTCCAAGAACGACCTCTATTGGAACGCTAGGGGGTTGAGGCATTATTGTATTGCTAATGGGACCCCGGAGGCCAGATAATGTGGGTTTGTATGTTCCTGAGGCAGATAGTTGTTGAGATTGAATAATATTCTTTTAGAGGAAGACAAAAGGAAGATAAAATCAATCAATCAATCAAAAGCAAAAGCCAAATGAAATACTTACTTGGAGAGAGTGTGAAAGAGGAACCGGAGACTCAGGGATAAGCTTAGCCTGAACTTCAAGTCTTGACTCTTGGCCACTGTCGTCAAAGACGACCATATTAATAATAATAACTCATGTCAACACTAATAATACCTAGCGCTTGCATCCATTTCAGGGGTGTGACAAATTAAAGAAAAGAAGCAGGGAAATAACTTTGTCAATATTCAGCTTGAAAAGGGTGAAAAGGTGGCAAAATTAGTCCGTCGTATCCTTCAGCCCTTCATTTTGTTTATCTATAAGTCTGTAACAGACTCTTCTTAAACTCGTGATAGAGCATCGTATTTAGTGTCATTTTCATCAACCCTATATACCATTTTCAAGTTTTGGTTTGCTGTTTTATTCTGGCTAGCCGACTAGAGTTTTCTGATTGTATCGCTCCTTAGATACTTCTGTACATTATTCACCACGAACTACTACTAGAACGAACCATAATATGCCTAGAGCCCTGTAATTATATAAGTCGACAGTGGTGAAATGGACAAAATTAATCACCACCCTGCTGTGGAATTGGTATATTGAACTTCTCCCCAAAGAAACAATCCTAGGCTCACTCCCAGTAACGCAACTGCAAAGGCAAATACAGAAGGTCCTGGAGCAAAAGACTGCCAGCTTCCAAGCAAGAACGGCGACGCCAAACCTCCAAGATTCTCCATAAAAGTCAATGCTGCGATGGCCTGTGATGCATCTGGCATGAATGAAACAAAATGGCCCTTGAAGAAAGCCGGCAGGGCAAGCCCTGCTGCTGTAACTGACACAGCTAGGTATAGTTGACCAGCATTCTGTACTTGTGTGATGCCCGCAAGAGCAAGCATCTGTATGACTAGTGCCGCGAGTACTGTAGTGCTGTCTGTAGACCTGTCTGAATTAGGCCTTAGCCATCGCAGGCTGGGCGCAATGAACACTTTAAGTAAAAGGGGCACGCTAGCGCATGTAGCAGCAGTGGATACAAGCAGGCCATTTTGGAAAGTGCCAAAATGCAGCTGAGTCGAGGCAAATACCATGATTGCGGGGAAGAGATGGGCCTGGACAGCGGTATAGAGCAGCAGGGACAGCCCATAGGGGATGGCATAGGGATGGTCAAGGAATGGTTGGAGTGGAGAGAGGAGGACATCAAGGCCTGAAAGAATCTGTGAATGTGTTTGCATCTGGGGCATAGCTTGCGGAGCTGGTACACAGACAAAGATGACCAGGTATACCAGTGCTATACTGAAGATGGCTAAGGCCTGCAGTGAAGCTTGCTGTATAGCTCTGAAAGATGCTCACTGCAACAGGACCAACAGCTGACCCTAGCATATACAGTCCAAGTGAAGCAGCCATGAGCTGTGAGGTTTTTTGACCGGAAGATGGCGCCATTAGAGAAACATAGATAGTGTTAAGATTGAAATGAAGCAGGTTGTCTGATGCAAGGCCCTCGAAAATGCGTCCTGACACTGCGATGGCTAGACTATGAATGGATACTACTATGGTCAGCTAACAATCTTAAGATGGTCAGACATTAACTACCTCCAATGACAAGGCATAATACACTGGTGGCCCGGCACACAATCCAGATTAGCAGACCAGCTCGTAAATGTTTCTTGATGAGTCGCTCCATTGGTCCAAGGACCATAATGGCCACTGCATGGGCAATTCCACTAGCAATAGCAACCGCGGCTGCATAAGAACTTTGTTCACCATCATTGCAGGAGGTTGGGTCCGCACAGAGAAGATTAGCATAGGCATAAATAGTGGTGGCAGTGGTGGCAGCCATGCCGAGAGAAGCAAGTAGTGCGACAGGAAGGGTTCGATAAGCGGCATTCTGAGTATCCTGGATAGTATCACGAATCGCTTCGCTCTGTGAAAGCAGTGGCTCTGTCTCGCGTTCAATCATACTGGATTAACTTTGCTATCAAAATTGAAATGGGTTGAGAGTCGTGGGTTATTACTAAGAATAAGTTTGGGGTAGCTTCGGTGGCCGAAATTGTCAGCACGGAAACCGGCCTTAACGAGCCCGCCTTTAATGGAAATCAATGCCAACCTTACCGATTTACAGCTACATTTTGCCTTGTGTATCATTGCAGCATGAAAGCCCTTATACAACTAGAGAATGCTCTCCGGACGGTACTGGAAGTGTCCCAACAGCATCACATAGCAGAAACTCTTGCATCGCTTCGCCGAGCAGAGCCGTCATGCGACTCAGGCCTCGCTTCGACCGCGAGTCGAATCGTTGATTTGGCATCCGAGGTGGTTCAGCTGCTAGAGCCGGCTCATCTTGTCCTGGCTGATCATTTATTCGGTAAGACCAACCATCTTCCGGTTCAAGGGCGGAACTGACGCAAAATAGCGTACCAGTATACGCAGTCACTGGCCAGCGCGGTTGGGTTGCGGATTCCCGATCATCTCAAATCAGGTCCTCAGACACTGGAGCAACTGGCGGCACTCAGCGAGGCACGGCCAGATAGGCTGCGACAGGTCCTCCGACTGCTGTACAACCATGGCATATTTGCTTTTGATGCAGCAACAGATACAGTACGAAATAACGAAGCCTCTGAACTGTTGCAGCGGACGCATAGCGGCCAGTGGCATCAATGGGCATCTGTTTGCAGCCGCGAATTCTATGAGATGGCCCAGGGCCTTCCACAGGCGCTGGGCGAGACAACTCTCCGTGAGCCTGGCATGGCAATCAATCATCTCTACAAGCTAATATATTATAGGCTCTCCAGCACAGATTCACCACGACACTGACGAAAGCATGTTTAGCTATCTTGAGCGCAGCGGAACCATGGTCCGTCTCCGAGAATGTATGGGGGCTGCAGCCAGCGCACAGACTCCTGGTATGGTCTCCAGCTACCCATGGCACGAACTGGCCAACAGCAGCCTTGTGGATCTGGGCGGTGGTGATGGGTCTCTGATGGCTGCCCTGCTACGAGAGATTCCCACGCTGCAGGGCGGCATTCTGGATACACCACGAGTACTACCATTCCTGCATGAAGCCTTCCATTCTGCGTCGGGCCAGCACGCCGATGTGGGCGCGCAGATCCCCCCTGAGCGACTTATCGGGGGTAACTTCTTAGAGGCCGTGGTTCCAGCGGATGCGTACGTGATGCGCTGGTGTTTGCATGACTGGAACGATGACCAGGTGTGTCAAATTCTGCGTAACATCCGTCGCAGCATTATCATGGGCACTGTCAGTCGACTGATAGTCCTGGAAGCCGTGCTGGCAGACGGCCAGTCCGGGCGCATGTCTCGCCTCGGGGATATAAATGTCATGATCACTGCAGAGCATGGACAGGAGCGGACAGAGAAGGAATGGAGGCGGCTGGCGGCTGCTACGGGCTGGAGGGTTGACAGCATCACGCCTTTGATAGGGGCGTGGCCCTGTGCTATTGACATGCGGCCAATTATATGTTCTATGTAGTGAGAAGCTATCACGTAAGTCTCCTTTACCAAGCTTGAGCCTAGCTTATCAAAATAAAGGAAAATAAAGAAAAATAGAGAAAAAAAAAAAGTAAATAGGAGACTAAAAAAGGAGGACTCATAAGATAGTATCACACAACACAACTATAAGCAGTTGCAGCACCCGACTCGGCACTTTTGAAAATAGCATCGACCATTCGATATCGAATCACGGCCTCGTCTAAAGTCACGATATGCTGATTTTCATCCTTCATCCAGGCGACATATTCTGCTCCAGGGGCTGTCGTGCTCTCGAGATGAATCTCCTCCCAGGTGGCTGCATTCGATCCCGCCACTGTCTTCCAGAGCCGTGGCGGAATCGCATGAATCATCAAGCTCGGCCCCTCTAGCTTCAAAGACCCTTGTTCTCCCGTGATGATCCACTGAAACAGGTTGGGGCTCGCAGGGGGATGCGAATACATGCACACCGAAGCCGGGATATCCGCGTCACCCAATCGCCCGAGCAGGGAAAATGAGTCCGGCGCGTCATTAAAGCGGCCAGTCTTAGGATTTCCTTGCTCATCCATCAGTATCGGCTTTGGGAAGCGCATGCTGGTCTGTGCGTGAAGGATGCGAAACTCGCCCAGCAGAAAAGCCACGGCGTCGAGAAGATGGCCGCCGGCAATAGTTACGATGTTGGCTCCTATGATAAATCAGCCGTTGAATTATGCTGCAGCGACTCCTTCATAGTTTACCATTTGCTTTATCATGAGAGTGTCGCTTGTCAGCGTGAAATTTTAGAAACAGGTCATCGGTGACCAACATTGTAGTGGCCAGGATACGGCCTAACGACTCGGACTCAATAATTTCTTTCATCTGACCACCGCTCTCGTGTTAGAGCCTACAGTCAATCGGAGAACGGGTTACATACCTTCAAAACATGCGGTGAGAGTCTGGTAGGCAACCCCACCATGCTCTTCACGTGTTGTTCACGGGCTCGTCGAGCCAAGGCCTCTGCCTCTTCTAGGTTCGACGCAAAGGGCCATTCAACGTAGACGGCCTTACCGGCATTGATAGCGGCCATTGCCAGTTCAGCGCGTCGTGGTACCTTGACCGAGATCACCACCAGGTCAACCTCCAGGTCTGCGGCGAGGTCGCCGACACTGGCATATCCTCTTTCGTGCTGCAAGCCGTGAGCTTCTGCTGCTGCCACAGCCTTTTCAGTGGTTGACATGGATAGTGCAACAATTTCATAGTGTTCTCTTAGTGGCGCAGTTGTCAACGGCAGTTTATGGATGTAGTTGGTGCAGTGGCTCGGATCTGCAGATAGACCCGCGATCCCTAGGCGAATTTTGTTTGACATTAGGAATAATATTCCGACTGCAGAATTCTCGTACTACTCTGAACGCAATCTCTCAGGAACGGCTGGGTTGCTTTACTTTGATATCAGAGTGGCAAATGTACGTCAGGGTCCGACAAGAGCCTCGGTGACCGGGGATCGCGACTTCGGCCAAGTAAGACTTTTTATCATACTAGCGTTGTTGTGATAGATGCTGTTCATTCTTGAATCAATTACACCTCGATTAAACCTAAAAAAAAAGAGGGAAAAGGTAAAACAATAAGGAAACCTTCAAAAAACGCCAGGATCATGACGGCAGTTCGCTACGGCACGATGATAAGCCATCTCCACAACGCTCTCACTCTCTCGTCGCAGAGCAAGTCTTCTGTCTCGGTTTGGATCAACGATGATATCCGACCGCTGCCACCATCTCGTCGCACTTGGTCAACCCTGACTTTTATCGGCTGGTGGTCGGTTTGGCAGCTGAGTTTGACCAACTGGCAGCTGGGTGGCGCGTTGGTAGCCTCATCTTTGTCTGTCTGGCAGACCATGGTCGCTGTCATCCTAGGCAGAATCATTGCGGCGATTGTCGCGATCCTAATCGGTTACATTGGAGCCGAATGGCACATAGGATTTCCAGTTTACTCCAGGGTTATATGGGGGGTTTTTGTGAGAATTGCCGTTTCTTAATGTGGAACTCTCAGGCTGACGTGATCTAGGGCGCTTTCCTTCCCACCTTACTTCGGATCGGACTCTCCGTCGTTGGCTTCGCATTTCAATCCTATAGCGGTGGACTATGTGTGACTGCTATCCTGGCCGCTATCTTTCCTTCCTTCTATCGGATGGAGAATACCCTCCCCATATCATCCCATGTCACGACCCAGCAAATCATCGGGTGGGCCATATTCAATATCATTTCAATTCCAGTGCTGTACCGACGACCGGAAAGAAGTGAGAGAATGATGATCGGCATGAATGTAATCTCTTTTGCCTCTTTGTTAGGAATCATGATCTGGTCCTTGTCCCGGGCCCACGGTGCTGGAGATCTGATTCACCAGCACTCACAGCTTCATGGTAGTGCTGCCTTGGGATTCGGAATCATGCAGGCAGTGACCACGGTGGTAGGGACTCTTTCAATTGCCCTGAGTGAGTTTGAATGCGCTAAATGTCATCGATGGGTGGCTGACTCGGAGTAGCAAGTCAGATGGACTTTTCCCGATTTGCCCGAAAGCCCAGTGATCAGGTCTTTGGGCAGTGGTTCACATTCGTCATCATAGGCTCGATTATGCCTCTGTTTGGGTGTCTTACCAGCTCTGCTACCCAGGCCATTTACGGACAAGCGCTTTGGAATCCTCCTACCATTCTCACCATGTGGCTGGAGCGGGATTATAGCTCGACCTCTCGTGCTGCAGCATTTTTCTCTGGGCTGGGGCTTGTCACCTCGCAACTTGCACTAAATGTCGTGGATAACGGTAGGTCTTTGAATCCGAAACCAGCACACTCAATATCTAATCGTTGCATAGGCTATTCTGTGGGAATGGACCTCTCAGGGCTCCTCCCAAAATACGTCAACATCCGGCGAGGATGCTTTGTTGGCCTGATACTTGGCACCGTCCTTTGCCCCTGGGAGCTCCTCGCCTCCGCTACCACTTTTGTTGGCGTAATTTCGTCCTTCTCCATCTTTATGGCACCATTTTGTGGTATTCACATCAGCGATTACTGGATCATTCGCGATCGACGTCTCAAGCTATCAGACCTATACCACTCTCGGCCAGACGGTATCTACTTTTATACCATGGGGATGAACTGGCGCAGCGTGTTTCCGTGGCTGGTCGGATGGGTACCCCTGCTGCCGGGATTCCTGCACAGCATTCGCCCTACTATTCAAGTGCCGGTGGGCGCGGATCGACTTTATGCGCTTGGGTTCCCGTACGGCCTGTTGTCGTCGCTGATCGTAAATACCCTTGTCAACAAGCTTTTCCCGCCACGTGGACTTGGAGAAATTGATCAGGAGGATGTATTTGGGACTTTTACGGGAAGCGGCGGTGTTGAGGATCAACAAAATGCAATGGAAAACAGTGAGATGACGCTAGAGCAGAGTTCAAGCCTGGAACGCCAGGAGATCGTGGGTATGAAAGTGTAGGTCTTTGACACTGTTGAGTCTATTAAAAGCATGACCTCTCCGGTTTTCTTTGTTCCATGTAGAGATGCATATATATCTGATTTTATAGGCTATAGCCATGCGTTCAACTTAGAACAAGTTTTAAATGAAATCAGTACTGAAAAAAGGGTTCAACTCCAAATTTCATAAAGGAAAACACACTCTCTGAAAGAATTCCGGCAAGCCGAATGCACGAATAGCGAACAGTAAAGTTATTTGGTTGATAGTTTTAATATGTAATTGATTACATCTTGTTCAAGATACATGAGATAACAATATTATGTTAGAAAAGACTGACAACTATATAACTGACATCTTCACATCTTCACGGTGTCATAAACTAACAGCATGATATGCGTTCAATATAAAAAAAAAAAAAAGAAAAAGATCCCTAAGGTTATGGACTTCCCTTACCGGCAGGGACTAAGGCGGATAACATTTGATATTCTCTCAAATCAAATTGTCTGAATATATAGCTTTCAATCTGTCAAATGACTGACAAAGCTGGACAAACTGATCAGTGCTATTACACCTACCAATCTGCACCAGCATCGGGACTGAGCCTCTCCGAAGACCGCCGGATCGAAGAGGATAAGAGTCCCTGGCGTATCTCGGCGGCCGAACTGTTTCTTTTCCTGAGCATGGGATTAGTTGGGTAATCCAAGGAGCCGGGGTATACGGATTACCCGACAAGCATAGATTGGTGTATATATGCTAGTGAACAACAGCATTATAGCTCGACTCCATGAACAACAGATCAGCATCTTCGTCCTGCAAACATGATATGGCAAAATCTATTGCAAGAGTTGTCTGCGGTACTGCAGGTGAACCCTGGTGCACTTAACCTTGATGCGAGCTTCGTTCAGAACGGCGGGCATTCTCTCAGTGCAGTGGACTGGGCGGCGCGCCTCAAGAAACAGGGCATTTTTATATCCGTTGGACAAGTTCTTTCTTGCTCTAATTTAAACGAACTGTTTAAAAGTTTGCTGCTGCCGTCACAATCTGAAGCAGAGGGTCAAACACCCCCAGAATTTTCGGGCAATGGCACTATATCCTCGAGCACATCGTCTCCTTGCCTTTCAACGCCGCCATCGAGCGACGTGTCTACGACCGATGGGGATAGCTCGATGAGCTCTCAATTTCTCTTGTCTGATGCTCTAATGGACGAGGGTAAAACTGCCCCGCTGAGTGAGATGCAGGCCTCCCTCTTACATGGTTCCCTTAAGAACCCAGGAACGAACATCATCCACCATTACGAAACTTACCCGACAAAGATAATTCCACGATTCAAGGAGGCGTGGAAGGCTGTCCTCGAAGCAGAACCAATATTTCAGTCATCCACTCTTTTACTGCCAGGACAAGCGCAAGAAATATTTGTGTGGAAGGAACTCACTGTAGACACAGCGGCTGAGTATCACAGACAGATGCAAGCCGTGCCTGTTGAAAGTTCCACTTCCTCCTTTACCGTGATCCATCAATGCTACGAGGGTACCAGTGATGCCCGAACCACTATTATATGGACTGTTCACCACGCATTGGTAGACGGCTATTCTGCCATGCTATTATTTCACAAGGTCCGTCGGGTCGTCGCCGGACTGTCCATCTCCCCTGGCCCGTCGTTCTCCCAAATCGAGCAGCAAATCAACACATGGCGCCGCACGCATAAGGCCGAGGGTGATGAGTACTGGTCCAAGCAGGCATCGCTCCTCCAACAGGCCCAGGGGGATCCCCTCTTGCCAGAACCGCAGCGGGATCCCGTATCAACGCCACCGACCGAGAGCGAAGAAGTCCTCATCGCCAGCAACATCTCACAAGCACAGCTCCAGACTGCGAGCCAGGAGCTTGGAGTAACACCAGCTATTTTTTACTATGCAGCGTGGGCGTTCGTGCTCAGTCTCTATACGGACTCAGGTTCGGTGGTTTTCGGGGCGGTCATGGCAGGACGCAATCTCCCGTTGCATGGGATTGACGAGGTAGTTGGACCATTGATCAACACCCTTCCTCTGTGCATCAAGCTCGATGAAAGGCAGTCAGTACGTGACTGCCTCCGGAGCCTTTTCAGTCAGGTTGTCGAATTGGCCGAGTACCAGTGGACAACTCCGAACAACGGATATTCTCGAACATTTGCCTCGGCGATGGCAATGCAAGTGCCTGAGCCAGACGTTCCAGAAGGTCCGTTACCACTGGAGCCGCCATACACTCGACAGACAATGGACGTCCCGATAAGTATCAATATTATGACAAATGGAGCGGCCCGCTTCATCTACCATACGGCTCGTTACAGCCCAGGGGATATGACCCGGATCAGCAACTACTTTCACCGTGCCCTGCAGCTTCTCCTCCGCCCACATCAGACAGTGAAAGAGTGTATGCAGGGGATGCTTGCCTGTGGTGACCTGGAGACCTTGATGACATTTGGAAACTGTCATTCAGGACTAACTACGGCCATTACGGTCCAGGATGACTTAGTGACACTATTCGAATCTGCTGCGTCGCGACATCCTGCCGCCATTGCGCTTCGAAAAGGCCGTCATGAACTAGAGTACCAAGAAATAGATGCCTCTGCCAGTCGAGTGGCAGCCTCTTTACGCAATCACATTTCCGATGGTGAGGTTGTCTGCCTTCACGCAGACCGTTCCATGCACTGGATTGTCGGAATGATGGGCATCCTGAAAGCCGGCGGAGTTCTTTGCGCCGTGGATGCAGCTCTTCCCCCAGAGGCGCGAGATGTCATCTTCGCTGCGTCAGGAGCTACTGTCTTTCTAGTCCCTAATCAAGCAGATGAGCATTTGCAGCCCTCGGCTTGTGAACTTGCACTGGTGATTGCGGAAATTATTGAGAGCGACCAGACGCCCCTGGCCCCCCGCCGCTTGCCCCGTCCCGCCGACAACGCATATCTTTGCTTTACCTCCGGGTCAACGGGAAAGCCCAAGGGGGTGATGTGTAGTCACGAAGGGCTGGTCGCATTTCAGCGTGATCTCGAAGTGCGACTCTTTGCGCAACCGGGCCAGCACATTGCGCAGACCATGTCAGTTGCATTCGACGGCAGCATCCACGAGATCTTTTCGGCACTTAGCTACGGTGCCTCACTGGTTCTGCAGAGCGGTGGAGATCCATTTGCGCATCTGCACGATGTGGACACAGCTATTCTCACCCCATCAATGGCTCGCGTGTTGGATCCGGCAGATTTCGACCGATTGGCTAATGTGCGTCTTTCCTATACTTCGTCGTTGCTGCTCAGGTCTACTGATAGATGACGCTCTGTGTTAGGTATATCTCGTCGGAGAGCCCGTGCCAACAGAGGTCGCCGATAAATGGGCTCGGCACAAAACACTCTACAACATGTACGGTCCGACAGAGGGCACCTGTGGCGCGACAATCAAGCGCCTCTTGCCGCAACAGCGAGTGACAATAGGGACCCCAAACCCTTCGACCCGGCTATATATTATGAATCGACAGCAGGAGCTTCTCCCTCCCGGCGTCCTTGGAGAAATATACATAGCTGGCGTTCAAGTTGCCCGCGAGTACATCGGGATGCCCCAACAGACCGCTGAACGATTTCTACCAGATCCGATCCGAAAAATAGGCGAGCGTATGTATCGCACTGGAGATAGGGGTTACTGGACGAGCAATGGCGAGGTCGTCTGCCTTGGTCGTTCTGACCGCCAGATCAAGCTGCGCGGCTTCCGCCTTGACCTAGACGACTTGGAAGCCCGCATGATACGAGCGGTACCAGCTGTGACAGCCGTCGCAGTCACTCGGCAGGGTGATCATCTTGTTGCTGCGGTTCTGCCCGCCTCAGTTGACGTGTATGCATTTGCGGCGCGCGTGGCCCAGATATTACCCCCCTATGCGACACCTCGCAAAATTGTCGCCCTTGATGATTTCCCGACCACCAAAGCGGGGAAGCGGGACTATCAGGCGCTTGCAAAAATGAGTATAAAGGCTTCCGCAGCCATGGGTCGTCCGTTGCACACCCCTTTGGAGAGAGAGGTGGGGAACGCCTTTCGGGAGGTCCTTCGGCTAGCCCCCGATACCAGGCTCAACACCTATTCCAGCTTCCGCGAATTAGGTGGCCACTCGTTACTACAGCTGCTTTTGGTCACCCGTCTAAGCCAGGCTGTGGGTCGTCAAGTTCCCCTGCGTTTGGTAGTACAGCATGACCGCATTGAGCAGCTCGCATCAGCCATTGAAAAAGGTCCCTCTCTGCCTCAGCTTCTGGCACTGGACGCGAACACACTGGGGCAATCAATGCTTTCTCCAATGGAACAAGAGTGGTGGCAGAAATATCAAGCCCAGGAGAGCACGTCTAGTTTCAATGTTAGCTTCATGGCCAAAATCGACAGCGACGTTGTTGACCGTGTCCGCCTTGCCGACGCCTGCAACGCAGTCTTGTCCCGGCACCGCATCCTGCGTTCTCGCTACGTCTTCTCTCAGAAATCAAGGACCGTGAGGCGCCAGTACAGCCACCTGCCACCACGTGTCCGGCATATCAAAGTCATGGATCCCTGGATCGAGATCAACCGACCCTTCGCATTGACGCACCTGCCCCCGATTCGCGCCGCTCTTTCAGGGTCTCACCTTACCCTTACCATGAGCCATATCGTCGCTGACCTAACGACTATGCAGATACTTCTGCGTGAGATCTCTACCCACTACCGCGGCGGCACCCTTCCGTGCAACTCACAGTCGTACATGAACAGTACTCTCTGGCAAGATAAGCCAACCCCCTGCGACCTGATCTTCTGGTCTGAATGTCTCGGGGAGCAGCCGCCCACCACACACCTTCTCGGCCACGCAGTCCATCGCCGGGGTTACCACGGAACCTCTGCTTTCTGTGAGATTTCCCAGTCCGTGTACCAAGCTATGCTTGGCTTCTTCAAACAGTTCTCCATCACACCTCAACAGCTGGCTCTGGCCGCTGTGGCCCTCTGTCTTGACGATCCCTCCACTGTCCATCCTTCCACTGATATCGTTCTCGGGCTTCCCTACATCAACCGGAAATCCAATGAAGATCTAGACATTGTTGGTCTTTTTCTGGAACCCTTACCCGTACGTATTCGCTATAGCCCTGGAACTGAGTCCGGGTCCTACCTTCACTCTGTCCAGAGCTCCGTCCGCGCCTCGGTCAGCCACGCCATACACTGGGATCAGCTTCTCTCACATCTTCAGGCCAAATCCACTCCGCCAGATCATCCCCTCTTCGAGACGGTGGTGACTTTCCACAGCCGCAGTCATTCAAATGGCCTAGAGCTCTCCGTTCCAGGGTTTCAGACCTGCTACACTTTTCCCCAAGGCGCCAAGTTCCGCCTTTTATGTGAATTCAGCGCACTATCTGAGGATAAGCTACTACTGAGAATGGAATATGATCGAGATTGCTTCTCTGAAGAGGATATTTGGCTCATACAAAGACGGATATCGCTAGCCCTGGCATTACTGGTGCAGGACGTCCCCTACGAGCGCATTAGGGACAGATTGGTGGATTTGGCTGATGTGCCCGAACCAAAAATATTAGAGGCGGACAAAGTATTTGGGATACCTCTCGCAGACATCTAGGGCTAATTTTATTCCCACTTGCCTCTTTTGTTTGTGGCTCATTGAAGGCTGGAGTGGTTTATACAAATAATAATTTTGAGCATTGCGTCTATGAATCCATATAGCGATTTGCAACAATACACTATAGTCTTTCCTAGTACATGCAATTGTAGACGAAATATATGCATATATAGATTGTGGAGAAGTACTCTCTAGGACTTTGCCCGCCGACATGAAGGGTCGCAAGAGTAATCTGGATTCAACTTATGAGAGTCATGAAATGAGTTTTAAGTACAAATTTAGATGGGCTCCTTCAGGAAAGCATCTTGGCAAGTTCTTGGATTTATCTATTCGTCCGCGTTCTACCGGTCAAGCGCAATAAATCCTTTTTACCCAAAAAATGGTTTAACATCATCCTCCAATGGCAAAAGGTGACGCGACTTGTGGGCGACCTTTTCCACAGCTTCAAGAACACGCAGGACATTCCCCCCCACAACAGCGACAACATCATCAACAGTAACACCCCGATCGAGCAATTCTTGAACAAGGTTTGGATATTTAGACACATCCTCCAAGTCCTTTGGTCCGTGAGGCATTCCATCAAAGTCACTTCCCAGACCCACATGCCGGTACCCGATTAGGTGGCCTACGTACTGTATATGATCTGCGACGTCCGCCAAAGTTGCCGCCTCAGGATCCTCGCAATTAGTGTACTCAGGATAGAAAGTGATCATGATGATGCCGTCATTCTGCTGTAGCATGCGCAGTGACTCATCATCGACGTTGCGCGAGTGAGGGCAGAGTGCATAGGCCGACGAATGCGAGTACATGACCGGAGCGCGTGAAAGCGCCAGTGCGGCGCGCTGTGTTTCTCGACTGGTGTGGGAGAGGTCGACAATCATACCGAGGCGGTTCATCTCAGCAATCAATGCCTCGCCGGCAGCGGAGAGTCCGTGATGTTGGGCGTCTGTCGGTGCCTCGCTGTCGGCGTAATGGTTGTGACAGGTGTGAGTGAGCGAGGCATAACGGACCCCGAGCCGATGGTACACGCGCAGGATGCTAGGGCTGGTGCCGATCTGATGCAGGCCTTCAATTCCGAGAAGGCTAGAGATGCGCCCGGAGTGGTGGTTGAAGTTGTGACGTATCTCGGCCACCGACGACGCCGGAACCAGTGAGGCCGGGAAATGCTCGGTCAGCCGGCGGACGAGGTCAATCTGCTGGAAAGTGTCTCTGACGATCTCATGGTGGACGCGCTCACTGTCAGAGGTGAGGTTATAGGGCTCTCGGGGACTGAATGAATGGGTTAGTATGCTTGGGCGGCGAAATGCTGGATGACTTGCCATTCCACATAGACACTCCAAAATTGGGCTCCTAAGCGCCCCTGCTGCAGGCGTGGAAAGTCCACCTGTCCGTACAGGCGAATCTGATCTGTGAAATTATCTTGGTAGATGTGGTTGTGGTAGAAGGCTCGGGTCCAAATGGGGAAGTCATTATGTCCATCTAGCCGCTGTCAACCCAGGTTCATTACGTCTGTCAAAAGAGTCATACCTGTCAAGGGCATTTGAGAAAACACCTGTTCTAGAGGATCCAGAGCAGGAAATGCTGATCGGAAGAGACATGTTCCAACCAAAGCAAGCAACGTCAGGAGGAGGCCATGTCTGAGTCTGCGCTGGCGATTTTCCCAGGTTATCTCTGCTGGCCTACGGCTGGGATGCAGCTGCTCAATATCCTGTTTCTCAGCCATGGAACTGAATAATCCCCTGGGCTTGATTAACGTAGAAGCCTCTCTGTAGTAAGGGCCATAATAGGTATCAACACAAGAATATCCAGAATGTACGAAACCAGCTGTCTGCCGGTTCCGATGCTGTTCGGCCGCCGGGTGAAACTGGAAACTGGCGAGTATTATTGAGATACCCCCTCCGGCCAGAAGAAGTCTCAGATTATGTGGCAGAGTCTGAAGCTTCTATAGTCAAGCAATTACAGCCAACATGATAGGCCGCTATATACAGAGCGGGAATATGCCATGGATCATCCTGGCATTGCCTGTTCTGGTTCTGGTCACGCTACTGCCTCGAAAGGTTACGAATTCAATCTTTTCAGCCATTATAGACGTAAGTATTCTTGTTCTGTTAATTTAGCCCGTTTTTCTGAGAGGTGTGCAGAAATATCTTCTCTGGCGCTATCCCATCCGCTCTATTGATGGCACTCACACTCTGCCCACCTGTCCATACCAGTGGCCCAATGGCCAGGGCGATGTCGGCAAGTTCCTGCAAGGCATTGAGAATCGTGACATGTGGGAGAAGGAACATGGAAAGATTTACCGGATTTGGTCTGGAATGAAGCCAGAAGTGTACGCACATCTAGACCCATGTCTTCCATGCCTAGTGCTTATCGATAGCAGAGTTCTTACTCAACCGCATCACGTACAGTCCGTTTTTCGAGATTCCAACAAGCATTCCAAAGCCGAGAACAACAATTCTGGGTATTTGATGAGTGAGCTCCTAGGTCAATGTGTCGGTCTGATCAGCCAGGAGCCCTGGAGGTGTCTGCGCGCAGTAGCAGAAGTGCCATTTCAACATGACAAGACGCCAGCCTACGTTCAGTTAGTCCTGAGACATATCCGGCAGCATTTTTCCAGCTTGCATGTTCATGGGGATCTTCAACATGGGCGCATACACCCTGCACAAGACCTGAAAATGCTTCCATTCTGGACCGTCGCGGAAATTTTCTATGGCGAGGTCGACATCGTAATGCGCGAGGAGCTACAGCAGCTGTGCCTCATCCGCGAGCAGCTATTCAGGCGCATGATCCAAGGAGGGCTTGTTCGCTGGAGATGGTCGCGATATCTCCCAAGCACAACAAACCGCCAGCTGGCCGATTTCAAGTCGCGCTTCAGGCGCTTCAATCAGCAAGCCTACCAGCGCGCCTGCAACCAGAACAAGTGGAACCTTCCTATTATATCTATGACCGAAGCCGCTCAGTCAGGAAAAGTGTCCCTGGAACAAATCTACCAGACCATTGACGAGGCGCTCTTCGCAAACCTGGATGTCACCACAGGGGCCATTTCCTGGAATCTGGTATTCCTGGCGGCGCACCCGGCGATTCAAAACCGAGTCCGGGAAGAGGCGCAGGCTGCAGCAGCGCGCGAAGCTTATCTCCTCTCCTCTTCAACCCTCCTGGCCGCTTGTATCTTAGAGTCTGCCCGTCTCAAACCCCTGGCAGCGTTTACTGTCGCACAGTCCGCACCGACAGACCGTACGGTGGAGGGATACTGTATCCCGGCCGGCACCAACATAGTCATTGATACATACGCGCTGAATATTCGCAACGAATTCTGGGGAACCGACAGCCAGAGCTACCGACCTGATCGCTTTCTTAAGCATCGAGCGACGGAACTGCGGTATCAGTACTGGCGTTTTGGATTTGGGCCTCGCCAGTGTATGGGCCGCTATATCGCGGATCTGGTTATCCGGGCCTTGTTGGCCCATCTGGTGGTGAATTACGAACTGGGGATACTGGATGGAGATGAAGACAAATGGAAACGAGACTCAGAATCCTGGATTACGCTGCCGGACATGCAGCTCAAGTGTGAGCCGCGCAATTTGCGAGTGGCCAAATTATGGGCACCAGTATCATTGTAGACTGAATATATTACCTTGACAGTAGATGGTTGTATTGAGAATATAAAAATATAAGACGAAACAAAAATACTATCATGGCATCTAGTTGAGACGCAGAAGCTCAATATCAACGCCCTAACGTAGGAGCGCGCTCCAACACCCGAGCCACCGCAGGCCGGCTCAACATACGTTCACTCCAGGCTTGAATTTGTGGCCAGTCCTTGATGTCCACGCCTAGAAAAGTAAACATCCACGGCATTGCGAAAGGAAAGTAGGACAAATCAGCGAGAGTTGGTCGGTCCTTCAGGGCAATGTACTGCTGGTCGGCCTCCTTCAGTCTCTTCTCCAGGATATCCCATTGCCTCAAAGTGTTTGCATGCAATCTGCCAGCGTCAGCAAACACCAGAAAATAAATGTCCATTGGTTGATAATGAACAAACTTTTCAATAGTCCGTGGAAGTTTAATTGGGTTAGCTCGCGTGGGATAGCCTCGCATGAAATATAACCAGTATTTCGCCGTGGGTCTGAAAATTAGCAAATGAAGGTCCATCTCTCGAAGGCATGTCAGCCACCTTACTCACCCCAAGCCTGCAGTCTGATACGCCGTCCAAGCCAGGACAGCGCCCTTCTCGGCGGCCGTGCGGCCACTCCAGCTACCGTCTGCGTCGAATCGGTCCGCAAGATATTGAAGACAGGCCGTGCTCTCGAAGACGATGACCTTCTCGCTTGTGACAGGGTCTTGATCTTTCAAAGACGGGACCATGCGTTCTGGATGAATGCTGTAGAACCACTCATCGCGCGTGTCGATAACAGAGAGCAGGTGGGGAAATTGCAGCTCCTCAGCTAAAATGAGTGGTTTGATGTAGTTGATGTAGGACGTCTGGTCGGCTGCAATGGCATTTAGCAATAAACTTTTAAGACCCCGATGGGTGAGGCACCTTTGATGATATACAGAATGACTCTCCCGTCATACTCAACGTCACCCCACACGACAGCCCCATTAGAGTCTGAGGAAGAGAATGCATTAGCCATTGGAAAAAGGCTTGATACGTGCACGAGAAATGAATAGCTTCTTGTTTATTTGCAGTCTTCTACTAGTGTATGTATATGAGTGTGATTTTAGAGCAAAAGTATGGTCGGTCCCCGGATCGCTATGCTTTCCATCCCTCCATGGGCCGAAGGTCAATTGCGCACACCCATGCCCTCCGTAGTGGATAGATGCTGCGAACCTGCCACCCAGCCTCAGCAGCTAGCTGGCGCCACTGCGCTTCGGAGCGTTCCTGGCCATTAGCGGTCATCATCATGTTAATATCGCCATACCGGGATAGGCGTCCCATCTGCCCATCGGACAAGATTGACTCTAGCACAACAAGGCGGCTGACTGGTCCAGGAATCAAGGCTGCACGGATTCGTCGTAGAATGGTGAGCACATCTGGGTCCTTCCAGTCATGGAGAACCCATTTCATCGTGTACACCTCGAATGCCGGCACAGACTGCAGAAAATCTCCGCCTATGAGATTCGCGCGCGGGACACGGTCGCGCAGCTCATAGTATGGCCCATCAGGCTCATGAAAGAGACTCACTGCGTGCTCGATGGTGCGAGGTAGGTCGAAAATGCCACCCTTCATTCCGGGATTTTCGCGAAGAAGAGACGCCAGGAAGCCGCCTCCACCACCGCCGACGTCCAGGATCGCCCGGTCACCGACTTCGTGCCAGGGGTAGTCTGCCAGAATACCGGGGGCTTGAGCGATGGCACCACCGCCCAATGTTCTATGCAGCCGGGGCAACCATCCCTGCGCTTGGAAAAAGGTGAACATATCGTCGTCCGTTTCAAAATTGATCTGCGCGCCCCACCGTGACTCGTTCTGATGAATGGACTGTGGGATACCTCTTGCGATATCATAGAATTCATTTCCGTAGAGGTCAACCCAATTGTGCCACTGCGTCCAGTGTGTCGTGTGCAGCAGAGCAGAAACGCGATTGTTGCGGTATCGACCCGAGGCTGCATCGAAATCGAAAATGTTGATATTGCGCAGGACGCGAAGTATTTGCTCCAGTCGGTCTGGGTGAGCGCTGCTGGCCTGTGCCAGCTCAGCCACAGTTAGGCCCTGTGCATTTTGTTCCGCGAGAATATCAACGAGTTTCAGCTCCACCGCTGCGCAGAGACATTTCGTGCTCACGTAGCCTTTGTAGAGAACATTAGCTAATTATAAAAGGGAAACCGATTGCATCATACCTAGAAAATGATCTGCAAGCACGAGATGCGCTGGCTCAAGCAGCTGCTGGGTTTCATGCAGGAGGTTGATTGCCTTGCCCGCCAGGACTTCCAATGCCGAATCCGGCAATTCTTGATCGGGATGGAGTGTCTGAAGCAATCCATTTTGCCCATTTGCCAGCAGGGTATCACGCGCTGCTTCTACCTGAGCGATGAGTAACTCCAGAGTAGTTTGAAGCTTGGGCTGCTCAATGTCTTTCAGTGTCATGATAGTCATTCTGTCAACAGCAGTAGTGGTCACAACTCCCAATATTGGTCGTCAAGTTGAACATTTGCCCTGTCTATAGGGGTAAATATAGTGTCAAGCCTCCTCCCCCGGCAGCCTAGAGCGGAGATCAAGTGAATTCGGAGCCCGAATCAGTAATGATTTATTAGGACATGGGCTGCCAGCACATAAACGTCATCTAGAAGGCTACAAAGGAAGCCCTCCAGGAATAGACTATTGGCTTCCTCTAGCGATGGAAAGCTTTAACATGCCAGCTGACGCTCTAATCATCGGCGGAGGCCCAGCTGGGTTGAAGGCAGCATGGGACTTAGGTCGAGGGCATCATCGCACTATCTTGTTCAGCGCGAGCAGTGCTCCAGCGGACAAATGTGATGAGCAGCTAAATTTGTCACCGCGCCCAGGAAGCAAGTTTTTTCTAGAAGGCCCGTTTGGGAACTCTAGCTTCTTGGATCTTGCCCAGGAGGAAATCCAGCAACAGGCATCTCATGTCTGCATTGAACGACGACGCATCATCAGGGTGAAGCGCCTTGCCGATGGGATCTTTCAAGCAGAGGACCCAGATGGCAACTCCTGGAGGGGACGACTTCTAATCCTCGCCCATGGCTCCGTTGAGGTCTTTCCGGGTATAGCGGGATATGGTAATTGTTGGCGGCAGCAGCGCATGTAAGCCTACTTCTCCTTTGAATCGTATTCGGAACGCTAAATTCGATCAGACAAACGATCCCACCTACACAACAACTACCAGGTCATGTCTCTGCGAGAGGTGTAGCGATCCTGGCTGTTGGAGAGCTGGCGGAGCTTACAACGGCCCTACGCACCATTTGGCGGATCCGACAATACAACAGTCAAGTTCATGTCTACACCAATGGCGATCACGAGCTGGCGCAAGCCCTCCAGACCCGGAAACCGCCGGACACGGGAATCACAATTGAAGGAAAAGGCATTCTACGCCTTGAGCCTGACATTAGTACATCCTTGGGCGTAGTCATTTACCTGCTCGATGGCACTGCTACAACAGAAGCATTTCTTTATCACTGTCCGACCCCGCAGCTTTGTGGACCATTTGCGAGGCAATTGGACCTTGAGTTGGCGGAGTCAGGCGCCATCCACGTTTCAGCGCGTGCGCCGTATATGACCAGCATGGACGGTGTCTACGCGGCTGGTGATTGTACCTCGTTGGACAGGCGGACCCTGTTCAATGCACTGTCTATGGGTGAAGGGGTCGCAGCGTCGGTGGCCGCTCGGTTGGAGCAGGAGCAATGGCCGGATTTGGAGAGTAAAATTGACTGACTGGTCAGAACGGCTAGTCAAGCACCTTAGCGAGTTCTTACAATCCGAATCTAGGTATGCGTTAGGCCGAATGGGCTTTTAGCCCGTGAGACATTTCCTGTTTCCAGCCCTGAATAATTCTTATCAAGTAATTGGATTCGCTGTACCTACCTCCGTAGATTCCTCTCTTTCCTTTCCTCCTTCTTCAGTCAGTCATTCATTTAAATATTACGGAAGCATATCTCACTATGCCTAATCAGGAAATTGCTGAGTTGGCATCTTCGATTTCTTCACTCCACCAGCTTGGATACAGTAAAACTCGGTTATAGCGAGATAATTCAGACAGGCTAGATTTCTCGTTATACCAAGGACTAGTAAATACGTGAGCAAGCGCATACACGTGATTCAGAGAACATATTTAGGGTAAGGATAGCTTGAATATGGCCTACTCTAATTATCCGCCCATATAAACTCCCCTCGATATTACGAGATCTATATGGGGGGCAAAGGCCAAACTAACGAGACTCGTTGTAACGAGGGATCCCGTTATTTATATGGAAAATTAATTCAGACAAGGAAAATATCTCGTATTATCGAGGTTCTCGTTATATCAAGGCTCGTTATAGCGAGGTTTTACTGTACCCTCCTTAAGATAACTTACCAGGCTTTAGCTATCTCAGACTTTGGTATCTGAATATATCTCTCATTTCGCCCCCATTCTTGCTTCTTGCTGATTGGACCGCAAGATCCAGAGTTTCCGGTTTGCATTCTGCTAGAGGATTGACCCACCAGACCTGACATCTTACGTCTACCTTCTGTGTTCAGGGAAGGAGAATGTTATTCCAAGCAAGCTGTGCGTGGCTTACACGGCAGTGATCCGGTTCACCGCGTGACTGTGAATAAGATTAACCCCGATTTGCTGTTTGTTAATAGGTGGACTTTCAATAGAACTTGAGAGCTTCAACATGTACGTAGCTAAGAGACCACGGCGCTATTATGTCAATGGTGACAAGGTGCGGGCCTGAGCAGCTCCTGGATTATGCAGGCGGGAATAATGAGAGCAATCTGGGAGCTGCCGGAGCCATTGAGTAGTCCAGAGCGCCTAGGGAGCACTCAGGTGATGCCCTCTTAAAAAGCAGCGGCTACCTGTATCAGGCAATCGGATGCCAACTCTAGTAGTTGGATTATTTCAATGATTCAGCACTGTGGATATTTATTAGCGCTGATTCTTTGGGGGATTCGGAATATTTTCTTCTCATTTGAGCTACCTTCCCCTCCAACTAGTGATCTACCTTAGGATCTACTGAGCTATGTATGACGATTAGATTGTGAATTTAGTGGGAATCTTCATGCTTGCCACTTCCCTCAGTATACTGATCTCTAGTCTAGAATACTCGTTTAGGAAGAATGTGACCTTCATTGGATTTCATGATGGCATATAACTTACTCGCGTTTTTGTAACCCCAAACGATTCCGCGTATTCTGACAAGTACTACTAGATCTACGGCGGACTGTATGTACAAACCGGCCAAAAAACGAACTTTTTACTGTCACCTGCTTGTATTAACTATACCCACTATGTCCACAAGGACCATAATATCAAATCAAGAAATCCTCATAGTCAGGACTCAGGATATCGGACCCTCATATAGTCAAGATATTGAATACCATATAGCCAGTATACAATCATCAAATCCTCATATCGTCAGGATATATATATATATATATTCTCAACATCCTTACTATATAGTATTTGATATCCTGACTACCCCTGGTATACGATATTCCTTATCCTGATGATATGGTATTTAATGGTTCGATATCCCTTAGGTACTATGTGGTATTCAATATCCTGACTATATGAGGATTTGATGATTCGGTATCCTGACTATTGTTACGACACAGCCGCATTAGCGTAAGGGCGGACATGTCGGGGCAGAAACCTGGAGCAAGTGACAGCCAACCAATTCATAGTACCTGAATCCTTATGCGGTGAAATTTTTATTTTGGGATTTGTACAAATAGTCCGCTGTAAGATCCCGCCTACTAGCATGCGCAAATCAGTTTAGCGCAGCCCATTCCTTTTGATTCCACCTCAGCGGTTATCTTATTGGCGATCTTCAGGGGGTGCCTCTTATATACTTGGACCCGCTGGAAGCCCATAGGCGATCAATCATTGGCGTATGCTTTGTCCTAGCCTGCTCCCCATTTTCTTTGTGAATCGCCGACTCTCGCGGTCTCACGTCGGGCCCCTCATCGTCGGCGACCGGCCTTAAAAATGTGATTTTCTTGGTCCCAAGAGATATAAAGGGACATCGCAAGTCTTCGTTTCCTATGGTACTCATAATTTACGACACGATCTATTGCAGCTGATACCTACCTTTCACCTCAATCGGCAATGACAACCCCACTCTTTGATTGCCTGATAGTCGGCGGTGGTCCCGCTGGATTAGCCGCCGCTCTGGGTCTCTGCCGAGCGGTCCGTACTGCTGTAGTTTTCGACTCCAGGAGCTATCGCAATTCTCTGACTGAACACATGCATAATGTGTCCACCTGGGACCATGCCAAGCCGCAAGACTACCGAGCGGCAGCCCGGCGTGAGCTGACCGAAGGCCGCTATAATACGGTGACACTGGCCGATGTCGCGCTACAAAAAGTGTACAAATTGGACTCAGGCGAATTCGAGGCGACCGACGTGGGAGGGAAGACTTGGAGGGGCAAAAAGCTGGTCCTAGCCACTGGTGTTAAGGATGAAATTCCCGCTGTGCAGGGTTATGCGGACTGCTGGCCAAAATCCATGTGAGCTACCCGCCTAGAGGCTTTCCCTTCGTATTTCTTCCGGAAGAGGAAGCCAATCGCAATGCAACTAACATAATTCCATGCAGTTACCACTGCCTATTCTGCCATGGATTCGAGGAAAAAGGGAGTCCTTCGGTGGGCGTCCTCGCGATCGGACCAACCGCCAACCCCAAACCCGCCGAGCATCTCGCTCGGCTCGCTCACAATCTGGCCGAAAGTGTGACAATCTACACTAACGGCGATGAAGTGCTAGCCGAGCAGCTGCAGCCAGCCATTGAGAAAGACCAGTGGCTGCACCTTGACACACGACCCATCAAACAACTGCACAAGACAGACGGGGTTCCGGTCAAGGTGGAATTGCAAGACGGAACAGAGAAAATGGAGGGATTTCTCGTTCACGCAATGAAGACCACCCCTGTCCTTGACTTTGAGAATAACCTGGAACTTGAGCTCTCGCCTCAGGGAAGCGAGTTCAAGACCAGCGCGCCCTTTGGCGAAACGACCACTCGCGGCTGCTTCGCCACAGGCGACTGCGGAATGGCAATCAAGGCGGCCAGTATGTCCATGAGTCATGGATCGTTGGCGGCGGTAGGAGTGGTGTCCCAGTTGGCTTTTGATGAGAAGGCGTAGATCTGTTGCTTTAAGACTGACGCGCATTCGCGGTATGGTACAGTCAATCTACAATAAGACAGATCACTGTGAAAGAAATCAAATGGATCATAACCAGAGATAAAATGCGCTTCAATGATATTTAGTCCTGTATCTGCTGCTAGAACAACGGCAGGATAGCTCATGATCCCGGGAACTCGCTCTAGTTGGAGCAGACGACTGTAGAATTTGGACTATGAAAAATCATATATCCTGGGGATCCGATTTTATCTCTGTACGGCAGACTGTTCATTCATATGCATTTTCTAGGTCGAACAGAACAAGATCGATTCATCGAGGAACACTACACTGAAACCTAATCTCTAGCTAGGAGCCTCGAGCAATCCCCGTCAATCTATCTGGTGGCGGCATTGTAATCTTTTCCAATCATGGCTATGCCTCATCATCGTAGAAAACCAAGCAGCGAACCTCGACACTCTCGCGTAGAGGCGCATCCTCGGGGGTGTTTGGGTGCTGGAACGCGCAATGGGCACACACTACGCTCAAATTAGCCTGGCCCTGGTGGCCTCAGGACGAATCATCTTACTGTATCCTGAAACTCCCTCCTTGCTGTCCCAGATCTTGATAAACGTTATCTCATCTGTTTTCTGCCGGTCCAGATAGTACCAACGCTGATCTTTACGATGGCTGATGCTGACCGTCTCCCCCCTGAGCTCAAATCGGTTGCGGTATAACTGAGTCGGGTGGATGCTCGCCTTGGCCAAGGTCGTGCAATCCATCATAGCGAGGGGCCAATCCTGGACGGGGCCCTTTAATGGACGCCACACACTGCAGAAATGTTAGGAGTCTGCAAGAGGGTCTAAGTGGGGTGACTATGTGCACTTGATGATCTGGGCCCGGCCCTTCAGTAACTGATCTGCCTCGTCAGGTAGATGCTGATAGATACGTCTTCGCGCACCCAATGGGGATCTTTGTCAATCATTGTCAGCACACTGCCCGTGTGGGATCGCAAAAGACGTACTGGTCACAGTGAACCTAAAATTTGTAAGCGCTGTGGTACTATTGACTGGAGGGAGACAAGAAATTTACGCACTGTACTCGCAGGTTGTTCGCGGCCATTTGGATTCTTCCCAGCCAATGCTGCCTCCCGGCGTCGCACAGTATGATCAAAAATGACCACGCGCGATGCCTGAGTCTGGCGCTTGACCAACTCCTCGACAATAGGATAGTATAGCAGGCGCACTGTTTCCTTGTCCCCCGCGCGGATGGCATCCAGGATCTCGGGGCGGGTGCCCTCAGGGTCCACCGCAAAGGCAAATCCGTGCGTATCGAGGTTAAAAGAATCAAAAACAGGTCTTGCATCAGAGACGCTGACGGTGTGCTGCTCCTGGCTGAAATTGCTGACCTCGAAGCCCTCTCCGGCTGCAGACCGGTAAAAAGGAGGCTTGTCCGATGGCGCTCTCGCCGCGATGAAGCCCATCTGGGTGGAATACTGGGTCAAGGTGGCCATTTTAGGATAACTATTCACATAGAGCGCCAGTTCTGAAAGCCCTTTTTAAATTTTCTCGCTGCTCAGAATGCTTTGAAAGGCATCCTTATTATCCTGTTCTGAAGGGATGTATGCTGAGATTTGCCAACATTGGGCGCCGATCGGTGGCCGGATTCCTTAGTTCTTCGTCTTTAACTGGCCCCTATATCAGCTTATATCAGCTGCTGGCAATTAACCCGTACAGAAGCCATATTTCTACGATCCTGGCTGAGCTGCTATCCACCAATATAGTCTACATGGCATCCGAACAAGTGCCCCTCTACGACTGCCTTATCATTGGTGGGGGCATTGCAGGCCTATCGGCAGCCCTGAGCCTGGTACGCACACTTCATTCCGCAGTGGTCTTTGACGAAGGACTCCATCGCAATGATGGCTCGCCGCGTCTAGCTACCATACCTACTTGGGACAGTCATGAACCAAAGAGATTTCGCGAGGAAGCAAAGATCAACATCCTCACCAAGTACAGCACGGTCGAGTTCGCCGACGTGAAGCTGAAGAAAATAATTCAGATAGCCGGCGAAGAAAATGCGGGACGGTTCTGTGTCCTTGACGAGCATAACCGCCGCTGGCTTGGGAGAAAGGTGATTCTGGCGATGGGGGTTGAGGATATCCTCCCCGACATCCCTGGTTTCAAAGAGTGCTGGACCCATGGAATGTGAGTAAAGCGCTATGAGAATTGTTTTACGAGCTAAAGACATGGCTAGTTTTCATTGCCTCGTTCATCGTGGCTATGAACAGCGAGGTTGTGCCTCATCGGGCGTCCTTGCCATTGACGGCGACGCCAACTTCCATGCGGCGCGGCATCTGGCTTTTCAGGCTCGCAATCTGTCCTCCACAGTCACTGTCTACACAAACGGCAACACCGAGCTAGCCAACGAGGTAGAATCAAAACTCGGACCCTGTGGCTTCAAGGCCGACGCCCGGTGCATCGTCAACTTTGTCCAGCAACCGCAACAAGCACAGTTGGATATTCACTTCGACGACGGTAATTCCGAAGTAGCAGGCTTCCTGGTTCACCGTCCCCGAACACGAATTCGGGGATCTTTTGCACAGCAGCTAGATGTCGAAATGACGCCCGAAGGTCACATTAAACCCCAGTTTCCCTTCAACGAGACGTCGGTGGCAGGAGTGTTTGTAGCAGGTGATGCGGGATCCCCGTTCAAGATCGGCACACAGGCCATTGTCATGGGAGCTTTTGCAGCAGGTGGGGTACAGATGCAGGTAAATGCAGAGAAATGGTCGAAGCCAGTCAGTGCTGTGGATGTACAATAGCATGCCATGGCGGGTGGTGATGAGTGGAGCGCGTTCGTCGGTGCCCGAACAAAGTCCACTATAGAACCACTAAAATATCTATGATTCTCTACAACATTCTCCGCAAGTGAGCCAGTAGATCACTATCATCATGTTTCTCATCACTCTTGAGTGGACAAGTCTCCTTTTGGTATTGCCACTATCGATTGTGCTTTTAATAGGCAGCACTGCKAGTACACCCTATGGGTTTCCTAGAATCGGGCCTTCCCGTCTTTGGACGCTTGTAACATGGAAAAAGCCTGCTCGTTTTGACCTACCTCGATATGCACAAATTGGATATGACAAAGTGTGTTAAATCAGCGATCACTTGATACAATGCTGACCAGGAACAGATCAACAAAGCTCTGGGCAAACCATTCATCACCAAGGTGTTCGGCCACGATTACGTGGTACTTCCAACCAAATACCTGGACGACATCAAACGGGCAAGCCCAAAGAGCCTGAGTTTCTTCCAGGCCCTCAGTGATGTATGTATGCACACGCGTGCTTCGCTTACTGGCTAGCTAACAGGTCATAAAGGGACTGAATATGGAGGCCTCAGTTGGCCATCTGTATGCCAGCACAGCGGAAATTGATGTGGTAGTCAAGCATTTAAACCCGCGGTTGAGTACGTTAATCCATTGCAGGCAGATTATCGACGAATAAGGACACTAAAACTGATTGTTACAGCTCAATTGACACCGCTGTTGTCCGACGAAGCCGAGTATGCCATTCGCAAGGAGATCGGCCCTGCAACAGAATGGAAAACGTTCAACGTCTCCAACCTCATCGGCGCCATAGTGCACCGCACCACTAATCGCATCCTCGTCGGCCCCGAACTATGTCGCGACGAGGCATACCTTGCAGCCACTACAAGGTTCAGCCGGTCGCTATTCCTGCATGGGATATTCTGGAACTTCGTCCGCCTAGGCCCCTTTCGCAAACTCATTGCCAGAGCCACAATCGGCCTTCACCTCCGAGACCGGGACGCAGCCGCAAATATGTTATTGCCACATATTTGCAGCAGGCGCCAGGAAAAGGCCTCGGGAGTTGACGTAGCGGCCAAGTACCCCGACGCGCTACAGTGGACGCTCGAGACAACGACGCCGTCTTCAATTCCTGGTGACGATGACCCGTTGCAGCAGGCGTACCACATGCTGCATCTTACTTTCGCGGCGAGCAGTGCCACTGGAGTGGGAGTCACGCAGTGTCTGCTCAATGTGCTTGCATATCCAGAGTACCTGGGACCACTACGCGAGGAAATCAAGACCGTGGTTGCTCGGCATACTGGATGGACAGACAAGGCTCTATCGCAGATGGCTTTGCTGGACAGCTTCATCCGAGAGACAATGCGGTTGCGCCCAGCGGGATCAAGTAAGTGAAATAGACACTACCTCGCCCGCTAGTAGAAATAACAGCTGACTTGCGTTGCCAGTGACCGTCGCTAGAACTGTTATGGACGACCAATTTCGCTTCCACGATGGCCTCACGCTCACCAAGGGAGCGAATGTCATCGCTCCAGCATTGGCCATCCACCATGACCCAGAAAACTACACCGACGCCAGCAAATTTGACGGATTCCGTTTTGCGCGATATCGGCAGAAACAGGGAGATAGTCATCGTTGGCTTGCCTCGACCATCGATCCAAAATTCCTGCAGTATGTTTCACCCTTTAACAAAATGAATAGTAATATGTTGACATTCAGGAACAGATTCGGCTATGGAAACCATGCTTGTCCAGGCCGCTTCTATGCGATCCGAAAGACCAAACTGGTCCTGGGCAAGCTGCTCATGGATTATGAATTCCAGTGGGCAACTCCGCGCTCCGTAAATAACCGTCCAGAGGACCTAGCGATCGAGGCACAACTCATGGTCGCGCCAGATACTGAAGTTTTGATCCGAAGCCGTCGGACTTGATTGGGCGTGAAGAGAAGTGCGAAAGCTGAAAAGACAACAAATCTTGTAAAATCACTTGAATAAGTTACATTCCCGCTGCCTGAAACTACACAAAATCAAACGTATATTTTGATCTGCCATTGATCATAATGGCCTCTTAACTGATTTCCACTCCTCTTCTCGGCAACCAAATCTTTTGCTAACAACAGTAAGGGGCAATGAATGGAAACCAACGTCACTAGGGAAGCGGCAACATGCGGACCATCGGCCCAAACACTGTAAACGGCAATGGTGGGACCTCTCCCATTTTCAACCTCGCCATAGAATTCCCAGGAAAGGGCAAGGAAATCCAAAAAGTCAACATAACCCACAAATAACCCACAAGTGGCGCCCACGTAGGATTCTCTGGACAAAATCGCCGCTTCCATAACCAGATCACAAAGTCCTCGAGCGTGATCATGGCCGCCTGCCAGGGGAAGAATAGGAAGATCCCAACAGCAATGTCCTTGATTTCGATATTGGCTGGACGGGGCATAAGAAGCTGAGAGGCCGCATGCATGACACCAGAGACTGTGAAGGCGAGCCAGAGCTGGGTATAGGAAGAAGCGTTGGTGCCCCTACAGATGCCGAGAAAGTCCACGACGGCGCCGGTGATTTTACTGAGTGACTGTCTCCTTTCAATATAACTTCAAAAACTGGAAGTCGGGCAAGAGATCTAGACCTACACTGCGCAGCATCTGGTGCCAGAACGTTCCCCAGAAGTTTCTGACGGTGGTGGCATACTTCAATTTACCGAACAGCGGTGGCCAGTCCTTGAGCATGTCAGGTCTATATATCATGCAATTGATACATATCAGAGAGTAGGGAATTCATACCGCTGGCTGACTGATGCCCGTCACAACGGCCAGAATGGAGACGGCGAGGTATTGCATATTGATAAAGAAGTAAGGCCCCAAGCCAAACGTCAGGGCCTTAACGAAGCTCCATGCCCATCGGTTGTCGCGGAGATCGATGTACTTGGAATCTAGCGTACCAGCCTCCCCAGTCACCCTGTCTGTATAGAAGAATCGAACCGCCATTTGCGAAACCAGGTCGGCCATCAAGACAACAACAACCAACTCCGATAGGCGCCAAAGCAGGAAGCGAACCCTGGTCATGCGGTCTAGTCCCGGTACTTGAGGCACATTCTTCACCTGGAAACTCCATCTAATGCCCCTAAGGTTGAGCAGTAGAGCTACGGCCCATTTGATCTTGTGCCAACTCAGCGCCGACCAAACTAGCGGTTCTCTGGGCCTGTCAATGCGCCACAGGTCCGCCTCTGGGCCTTCAGGAGAGGCAAAGACGACCTTTTCCAAGACGGACAGCCAATGCGGCCAGGCGAGAGCGAAAATATTCGCAAGAGCTGGGTCGTTGGTAAAACGATTGCATTGGGAAATCACTGCTAGAGTGAGGATTGATGAGATGGTGATAAACCTTCGACTGGGCAGACGCCGAGGGCCGCTGAGGATCAGAATCTGAGCCGCTATCAGAAGGAGATGGGGGAGGATGGACCCATTCGGTGGATGAAGGTCTCTGTTACTAGGAGATGCAGGCTCCATGTTTGTGATTTCAGGTCAGGTAAAAGAGCAATCTCAAAATCTAACTTCGGTTGGCTGGACAAGTTAATTATGCTGCTCTAATATATTGATGTATATCCCCTAGAAAGTTTACGATTGGATATAGTCCGACAAAATTTGCTTATATCTGCAACTACCGACTTCGGGGACCGAGACGAAGACAGTTCCCATCAGTCAACCGACTTCTCTCCCAGGACAGTCTCCATGCGCTTGATGGCCTCCTCCAATCGGGTTCGTTCGAGAGCGAATGTCATCCGCGCCCACCCTTTCTCATCCTCATTCACATGGTACGCTTTGCCGCCACTCACCACTACCCCGGCCTGCTTCAGTCGGTCGATCATAGCCTTCTCTTGCTCCCACGACTCGGCGTAAGGAGCGAGCCGAGCAAAGAGGAAGGGGGCAGAGTTGACTGGTATGTACAGAATTTGATGCTTCTTCAGAAAGTCGGTCATCAGTGTGTATGCTTCCCACAGACGCTCGCTGTTGACTTGCAAGAGCTCTGGCAGCCGAGTCGATGTAAGCAGCGCCGTCGAAGCGACCGCGCTGAGGCTGGAGGTTTCTGTATTGGAGGCCAGCGCCAAAGCTACGTGCATCGCTTCATTTGCCTGCGTGATGCTACATCCCTGGGCCGAAAAAGATCAAAATTAGAAAGAGTAGTAGAAAAACGGAGCGGTAGGAAATAGGACATACCACGCGAAACCCACTGGAGCCGAAATCCTTGCTTGTGCTCCAGAAGGTGTGGACTCGAGAAAGATCACAGCCCATGCCAGTCACATCAATCTCTAACGCGGACACAAAGGGCGGCGCATCAGACAACTCGGGATTTTCAAAGGTGGAAAGCGCATATACCTCGTCCGAGATATAGTGAATGCGCTTGTCGTTACAGAAGCGGATGCAGTCCTCGATGACAGTCCGGGGATAGCACTGGCCGAAAGGATTATGCGGATTTGTGAGAAGAAGACCACGGACTGGGATTGATGACTCCCTATAGGCTTTCTCCAAAGCCGGGATTAGCCGGGGGGTAAGAGTGTCGGCTGCCCGTTCCACATGGGCGATTATGGGCACAGCAGAGGACCGCGCAGTGAAAAGCCAGTCGAATCCATCTACATCAATCAGCATGCTTATCGATCTTGAAATCATTCTTCAAGCTGATAACAACGCACTCACTCCAAAAGGGGGCAGGAACAAGGATTCCCTCGCCTGGTTCACACACATTGTATAGAAAAGTGTTCAGGCAGGTGGCTGCTCCTGGTGCTGTCGCTATATGTGCTTCTTCCACAGGGATATGAGGATGGAAGTATTTATTGAAGAAGGCCGCCAGGGCCCGTATGAGGTCTGCATCTCCGGCAAATTCATTGGGATACGAAAGGTGCTGCGTGAACAGTATTAGATGGGCGATGATTTGAGGGCATTTCGCAACAAACATGAGGTTTCAATTCCTGCACAATAGCATCTTTCGTCGTTTCAATGATTTCATTGCGCATAAGCCAGTTCTCTGCCGTAGAGAGATCAATTCGAGGGGCTGTGGGCTTGGTCCTCTCAAGCAAGGCCGCGCTTATGCTAGGTAGAATTGCGTCGACGTTGGCAGCACCACGCTTGGATAGACCAGCAGCAGCCATTGTTGTCTCTGGATATTTGGTTATGTTTCAGGCCGAACATGTAGGATTTTGCAAAGATGTACAGTAGTCATATATCATTCATTGTGCGCCCTTTTGATATCGGTGACTGTCTCGGACCCCGAAACACCAATGTTCTTGGGACGAAGCCCTGTATCAAAATCATCCAACTCCGCCAGTCTTTCCGGTTTTACTCACTTCCCACGTCAGGACCAGACACAATGCAGCTCGTGATTTTGGCTTCAGCTGTCTGTTGGGGATACCCGGCAGTTATATATCTTACATATATCGCATCACGACTCCTTATTGCCTTGTCGCGCAAGAATCATGATGTAGCCACGGACGTGTGGTACGAGAAGCAACGTCGAGTAGCGTTTACAGCCATTTTCTGGCTCCAATCTGTGCTATGTGTCGATTTAGTCAGTGTAATCCTGAACTAATATATGTTTCAAATTATGGTGAAGACTGATAACGATTTCTGCGTCTGTAGGGAATGTCTATAGCCGCCACTGGCTATCTGATCAGTAAAAACGTCCAGTCAGAAGCATGGTGGACTACCAAAGAGTATTTAGTATGACCCTTCCGGTTGTCTCTTCATGAACTATGTCTGACAATATAGGCCTCGACCATTGCTGTGTGGATGTTTCTCGCAGCTGGGCTGCTTCCTGACCCCGATGAGCCTTTTACGCCATCATTGTCCCATTGCCACGCTTGGCTCGTGACCTTGATGGTTGAAGTGCTGCAGTTGGTCATGTTCTGCGTCGAAGCCAGCCAGCAAACGGGCGCCACTGGTTTTGAGCGGGTCCAGGTCGGCCTGGTCACGCTGCGTGTTTGTTTCCAGATAGCCATGGCGGCGCTCTATCTCCAGCCTATGTATGCTTGGTCACGCGTCATGTTGGACGAGACTGAGCCTCTTCTGGGGCAGACGAATCTCAAGACAAGGGATGCGCAGAATGGGGGATGGCTGGATTATGTGACTGGGTTCAGCACACTTTTTCCCTTTCTGTGGTCCGTCTCTCATCCAATGCTTATCTCTTTTCCTCAACACAGGGAAGCTAAGATTCCAACAGGCCTTCTGACTCTCGCCGGCTACAATTACGGACGGTCTTCTGTTTCTTTCTGCTGCTGATTCAACGAGCAGTCAATATCCTTGTTCCACATCAGTTAGGTCTTGTCGTCGCAGCTCTTGGCTCAAAAAGCATCCCTATACGGCAGGTTGCAGTGTATATCTGCCTGCGGGCACTGCAGGGCCAGCAAGGAGTCATCGGGTCCATTCGAGCTCTTCTTTGGATCCCTGTCAGCCAGTCAACCTACCGCCGACTTACTTCTTCTGCCTTTGAGCATGTTCTTTCCTTGTCTCTAGATTTCCATCTAGGTAAACGCATCGGGGAGGTCATGAGCGCACTCAGCAAAGGCAGTGCGCTTAACACATTTTTGGACGGTTTAGTGTTCCAGCTGTTTCCCATGGTGGCTGATTTGTGGATTGCTGCGGTGTACTTTCTGATCAAATTTGACGCCTTTTACTCCCTTATCGTTATTGCCGTCACTTGGATGTACCTGTTTGCGACCATCTACATGGCCAAGTACCGTGGCCGAGCCCGGCGCGAGATGGTGAATCGGGAGCGCCAGATGGAGGCTGCCAAGTAAGCTGCACCGCACTACGATGGCGAGCTGTCTACTGATATTGCGATGCAGAACGGACGCTCTTCTCTCTTATGAGACAGTCCACCACAATTCAGCAGTTCCTCACGAGCTCGGCCGCTTCAACAGGCTCGTGCAGTCCTTCCAGCAAGCCGAGTACTTTGTTTTCTTCTCCCTTAATCTCCTCAACGCGGTGCAAAACCTGCTATTTACGGCTGGGGTCGCCATTGTCTGTCTCTTGTGCGCGTACCAGATTTCTGCAGACATGCAAAAGGTGGCCATGTTTGTCACCTTACTCACCTATCTCTCTCAGCTTCAGGCTCCATTGAACTTCTTCGGGAGCTTTTACACCCAAGTTCAGAACAATCTTGTGGATGCTGAACGCATGTTGGCATTAGTAAGACAGGCTCTTCATTAACCCGGATGACCTTGCGAGATACTTACCACCCACAGTTCGAGACAAAGCCGCTTATTAAGGACCGAGACAACGCCATCAATCTTGATTATTGCCGCGGTCGGGTCGAGTTCAACGAAGTCGACTTCGCCTATGATGTGCGCCGCCCCGCCCTGCGCAAGGTCAGCTTTGTCGTTGAGCCCGGCACCTCCACCGCAATTGTCGGCGAGAGTGGCAGCGGCAAGTCAACCATTCTTAAGCTGCTCTTTCGGTTCTATGATGTCGCTGGTGGCTCCGTGCGCGTTGACGGAGTCGACGTCCGCGACATGACGGCGGCCAGTCTCCGTAGCCATCTCGGCGTTGTCCCGCAAGATACAATCCTCTTCAATGACACCCTTTTGTACAACCTGCGGTATGCACGCCCAAGCGCAACCATGGACGAGGTATATGCAGCCTGTCGGGCTGCTAGCATTCATGACCGGATCATGTGCTTTCCGGATGGCTATGAGACGAACGTCGGAGAGCGCGGACTGAGGTTGTCAGGAGGAGAAAAACAGCGCGTAAGTGTTCAGTGTCAGAAGTGAGGCGTCTCTCACCAGTTTGGCTTACATAGGTTGCGATTGCACGAACATTCCTTCGCTCTCCCCAAATTCTGTTGCTTGATGAGGCCACTGCCTCGCTAGATTCCCAGACCGAACGGCAGATTCAGGGAAGCCTGGAGAATGTTGCCAAGGGGCGAACCTCCATCACAATTGCGTGAGTGCCATCCCTTGATTGAGTCTTTCAATTATATCTCCCGGATCATCAGTGCTAATGGCTGCCAGCCATCGCCTGTCGACAATCACCAAAGCGGACCAGATCATTGTCCTGCACCAGGGACATATCGTTGAGAAAGGTACTCACGCGCAATTATTGGCGGCGGGTGGCCTGTATGGCCAGATGTGGGAGAAACAGACCAAAGCAAAAGAAAAGGAGGACAAAGATGCCGAGGAAAACCGGGATTTGGTAGAGTTCCCCTGATAGTTTGAGATGGTTGCTCTTGTTTCTGGCATAAATCGAGCATTTCAGATATTCAATTCCCGAGTTTCGATGATTCGTGACAGGATGGTGATTGTTGGAAGCCTCATGCGACCTTTATACTAGCAGAAATGTTGAACACTCAATTATCTATAACCTACAGTAGTGACGATCCGAATAATACCCGAATAGTTATCCATGAGTCAAAAACTCTTGCTCTGAAGAATAACCACATCGAACAATGGTGTGATCATCAAAGTACGAAAACTCAAGCAGGTTCGAAACGTCTATCCTACATATACGAGTGAGAATAACAAAGATAAATCCATTAATCCACTACTGTTAGTTCATATTCCCTTTTTGTTCCTGTGTCTGAACAACACCATCCTCGGCCTTGGCCTCAGCCTCAGCAAGTCCAAAGTCAGTCTCCAGCGTCGGCCGCAACTCAATATGTCTTTCCAATCCTACCAAAACAAAGCCGAGCAGGGCAAACGCCATTCCAACAAGCCACACCGTCCGCAAGCTATCTGTGTAGACCCCAATAACAGTAGAACCGTCAGCTCCCAGCTTAGAAACGAAAGAAGTTCCAGCCAGGGCGTAAGCGCCCCCGTGCGCAAGCTGATTACGGACGGTCAGGTCCGACACGCGCGCGACAAAACGATCAACTTGGTCGTTGAAGACAGCCGCCGGTATTGCCACACCCCAGACAAATCCAAAGCTACGGAGAAAAGCATATGCCGCTGTCGCGGCCGCATTGTCAGTCTCCGGAAGAGCTCCTTGGATGGCAGGGAGAAGACTCGTCAGCAGCAGACCATGCCCCACACCAACCAAACACTGGAGCACAACCCACTCAGCACGCGGTGTAGTGGCATTCCAAGTGCTGAAGAGGCCCAGAGAGAGAGACAGGAGCGCAAACCCTGCCAGGTGCAGAGGGCGATGCACGCCGGTCTTTCCCATGATTACACCGCCCAGGATGGCAGACGGGATCAGGCAGCCTGTGAAGGGGATCACGTCCACCCCGGACATGGTGGTCGATTGACCTTGGACAGACTGAAAGAACAAGGTCAGGAAATAAACAACCCACTGCATCAGCATGGCGGCTAAGAAAGCCAGAATATACGCCGTCATTGAGGTGCGCGTGCAGAACAGCCGGGGCGGCATAGTGGGTTCTAAGCAGTAGGGCGAAGCCTCAAAGACATGGAACAGCACCAAGCCAAGTGACCCCATAATGAGAGGTAATAGCACCTGGGACGAGGACCAAGAGTAAATGGATCCCGCAATCACTAGGGCGTACATTATGGCACAGCTGGCCGCGATGAAGATGGCGTTGCCTACCCAGTCAACGCGGGCTACAGTGCGACGCCATGAGGCCCCTTGTTGATGCTTGATGTTCAAGAACAGGACCAGCGCGACTAGGGCCAACCCAGCAAAGGGGAGGTTGATGTAGAACACCCACCGCCAACTGGCATGCTGTACTAGGGCGCCCCCAACCAATGGGCCCAGCGAGGTTCCTAGCGCGCACGTAGAGAGTGCAATCCCAACAAACTGGGCGCGTTCTCGCAGAGGCACCAGGTCGCTAACGATCACCTCGAGCAGCAGGAGAATGCCGCCGGCTCCCAGCCCCTGTACCGTGCGTCCGGCAATCATCATCGCTGTGGAAGTCGAACCGCCACACAGACCACTGCCCAGGGCAAACAAACACATCGAAATGATCATGGGATACCGGCGACCGACAATATTAGAGATCTGTCCAACCAATGGCTGGATGGCTGCCGAAGCCAACGTGTATGCATTGGCGATCCAGACATAGTTTTCCTCTCCGTCTAGCTCCCGAGTGACTGTGGGCAGGGCCGTAGTGATGGCCGTAATGTCTAAAGATGCGACGAACGAGGCAAAGCAGAGCGAGACGAAAACGGCCCAGAATCGGGCTCCACGAATGGTAGTGGAATGGTGCTCTTGCTGGACATCCTTGGCCGACTGTATTGGTTCGGCCATGGCAAACAGAGATAGATTCCCGAGGCCCTGAAAGGATAAGAAACGACGAAAGTCGCATCGGCGCTGTATGGCGGCCCTCTAGGACATTTTTGCCATCTTATTTGCCTGTCTGTCATTTTCCCTGCTACAGGGGCATCGTGCCCTTCACCCGGTGGCCGAAGATACTGACTACCATCTAGCTGACCAATTGGAAATCTCCCAATAACAGGGAATGATGCATTAGAAGAGATTTATGCTTACTTGTCCTCAGCTTTTGATCGGTCACCGAGTACTTCGGATGCCATTTTGCCTAGGAAAAAGGATTAAGCGCAAGAAGCAGCCTCTATCTTCTTCCTATCTTGTGACTGCTTCTGATTGCAGAACAGACTTCTGCGGTCCCACAGGCAAGCAGTTTTCATTACCTTATCACAACAAACAAGTGGACACTGCGTCTCCATTTTCTCTTTTCAGCATGGCGTGTGCATCGCCGCTGCTACCCCGGTCAACGCCAGACCAGGTGTGGTACTTGGCATACGGGTCGAACCTTGCCAGTAAAACCTTTCGTGAGGATCGACAAATGTCGCCGCAGGCGGCTGCAGCTGTGGGGGTTCCCGGATGGCGCTTGACTATGTCCAGCGCTGGTTTTCCCTACCGCGAGCCTGCCTTTGCCTCCATTGAGAAAATCCCAGGGTTGCCGTCATCAGAAAAACCAGAAAATGAGAAGGACCGCGAGGTAGCACTCTGTGGAACAGCTTATCTCATAACATGGGCACAATGGATACAGATCATCGCCTCAGAAGGTGGGGGTATCGCCTATGAACAGGCTCTGCTCTCCGCCCAGCCGATCCGGAAGGCTGATCGACAGCGTTGGGGCGCGACAATCCGTGTCTGGACGCTGCTCAGCACCCTAGAGCGGTGCCCAGAAGCACGGCCGAGCGCGCGCTATATGGTCAGTGGTCATCGTCTTCGTCGTCCTCCTCCTTACACTTCTAAGTTTAATGAGGCTCCTCCGTCTAATTTTTTATTTTTATATTTTATACTTTATTTTTTGATTTTGAATTTTAATTTAATTTACTTTATCTTATTTTGATTTTTTTTTTGTTTGTTTACTTTGTTTGTTTGTTTTTCTTTTGACGACCAGGTTGACCAACCCAGCGCGATATTCTGTCACCTCGCTAATTGCGATTGGTATTTAGGGCCTTATTGTGGACGGAGCCCAGGCTGCCGAAATTCCACGCAGCTACATTGAGCACATACAGCGAAAGTACCCGTGCTATCAGCCCAAGTTAGAGCCATGGGCCCGCATTGGGGCAGCATTGTTTCTCGCCTTCTGGACGCCCCTTCTCACTCTCCTCAGCATTCTCACACATGCTACGGCGCGCACAGGACCTGGTGAAAATGGGCATGTTCCAGATGGGGTGCGGGCATTGGTCCGATTTGCCATGTACTGCATGTGGTGGGTCCACGATGTGTTGTGGGCCGACATATGGGGCCGAGGCGATGGCCTAGATTCATTGGAGCCAGATGCGTAGGGTCAAATTTTGGTCTAGCGTGATCATGACTTCAAGACACGCTATGCAGGAAGCGGTCCGCAGTCGGCTTAGGTACTTAAACATATTAGCTTCTTTAAATCTTGAAAAGATTCACTTTTTGCAGGCATTGGAAGGTTGCTGCCTCAGTTTCAGTACCTTCGTAGCAGAGATCCTTGCTACCTTCCCCCTTCAATATTGTCATTCCCTCATTGCTGGAAGAATTCAGGGGGAAGCAAAGAGGCAAAAAATCAAGGCTACATGCCGTTAGCGCAGACTATTCGACAGAAACTAAAGTAGTGTTTCTGCCTTGACCTTACGCCCCGCTACTGTGCAGCAGCTGAAACCGCAGTCATTTCACCTTTTGCCTAGAACATCAGGCCAACAGGAAAGCCAAAATTCTAAGGAGCTGGGTGGGATGTTCATTAGAGCAAGGCATTTATTTCTGAAAGACGAGATATTCACCAGAAAAGCAAGACGAATGCACTGGATTAGTGGATTTTCTACCATAGGCTCCAAAGCTTGGCTTACGCCTGCCGTTCGACGACACTTCCGCAGCACTAGGGTTCATTGAGGTTGGGTCTACTCCGTACTCCGGCTGAGACCGGGGTCTTGCTAGTACCGTGGGGCACGCAGCTATCTTGAAATAGTAAACATGGTTTTCTAGCAAAAGACCGCCTGCTAGTGCCAAATAGAAGTCTCTTAACTATTAAGAAAACTCGAGCCTTGATACCGGCCAGAAATCAATACACAATTACATGCGATCTCTGTGTACAGCGAGAATAAATAATGTAGTAACAAAATCACTAGGGCCAACCGAGTAAACGTGTCCGTAAGATTTTAGCTCCTATAATTGCCCCATGAATGGCAGTCTCTGATTGGTAATTTAATTGTCCTTAAGCACTCGACATAGTCGATCTCCTGGCATCCGGGCTCCTCGCAAGACAACGATTAAGTGCGATGCCTGCAGGGGTGCTGCAGTCTGACTGATGACCTGCAAAGCATTTGAAGCGGGGAGTCCTCAGAAGGGCCTATAAGAGTTACAAGGGTGCTACGAGCACAGTCCGTCAGTATTGCGTGCTTTCGAATCCTTCCGCCATTGCCATGTCTTCAATTGCCATGACTGAACAGTTCCGTCCTCCCAATCAGGTCCCTTGCTTATAACCCGGGGACCCCGCTGACCATTCTATCGCAGAGCTGGTTCCTCCAGCAAGCCTGTCCGATTGCGGTCCGCCTGTAATCAGTGCCATGCAGCCAAGGTAGGAAATCGCAGCCCAGTGCGATGCTGCTCGTATACTGACGAGATGAGGACACAGGTGCGGTGTACTGGGGAACGGAGCGGGTGTAGCCGATGCAGCAATCTGCAGAGCGAGTGTATCTATGCAATCTCGCGGGTTGGAAAGGTCCCAGGAATTCGCGCGCGCGGGAACAGGGCGTCTACCCAGACCATCCATGACGCTGGGCTGCGTTCGGAGAGCCCTAGTGATACTCATCATCGCCTCCCGAACTCCCGGAAGCCAGAGGAAACTGGGGATCAGGACATGCGAGACACTCGGCGGCCTGAAGTGGAGACTCCGCATCATTCAAGGTCGGATCGAATCCCGGAGGCTGGCCCCGAACTTCTCTCGCCCCCGTCGACGGGGCTGTATGCTGATTTATGTGATGCCAACACTGATAAGCCTGCTGATGCCTTTGAGTGTGCGGACCTGTTTATCCTCCCCAGCCAACTGCTGGCATCTGACCATGAACCGCATCAATCTCTTCAACATCTCAATCATGGTAGTCAAAGGCAGTCGACCTTAGACTCTTTCCACAAAACGACCCCGCCAGCCTCGATTCCCGCTCTACCAGACCTCGACCTTCATACTCACGACTTGCACCAGATGGATCTTCCGCTGAGCTCTCTCGATAATTGTTCCACCGGACGTCGCGCAGTAGGCTCGCCCTCTTACATGCATCACTCCACCCTAGGCTTTCCAGCATCAACCTCCTATGCCGAGCCCGTCGCCCAGTTGGCGTTCGAGAGCGACTGCGGCCGTGGTCATAGTTACCAGAGTCGAACAATACTGACGTGCAATCGCCTCGTGGAATTCCTAGAGCACCGCATCCAGCGCGGAGTCGTCGCGCTGGACGTCGTCATGCACACCAACAAGATGACGCTGGGCGAGATCTCGCGAATGTTGGGCCAAGGGGCGCACAGGGAGCAGCTCAATTGCGCGATGCTGCTGCTCATTGCCGTCGAACAGATCGTGACTCTGTTCGAGCGCAGTGTGCGGCAGGGCTGGGCTGCCGACCGCGGAAGTGGCGAGATCGGGGCCCGAGAGCTCGAGGAGGCGATGCCGGGGACCGGTGCTGACGGCGGCAATATGCTGCCGCATCTCCGATTTGGGCTGTTCCAAATCAGCCAGGACGAGCAGCGGGCGCTTCGATCGTATTTACTGCAGCGCGAGCTGCAGAGGTGTCAGTAGAGTTGCATTTGGTCCGAGTTCGGGCGAGTCCAACCCCAGTTGGAACCGAACCGCTGCGATTTCGAGTTGAAATTCTAGAAATCGAAATCAAA